>NC_135874.1:7565538-7865538 GCF_031162955.1 Sander vitreus | reverse complement strand
GCAAATTCAACTCATGTTTAATACATGTTAACTCAAAGATTCGTAGAAAAAATATAAACGACTGAGGCCATTAATTGGCACGCAAAGTCCTTGAAATCCATTCCGCAGTTAGCATCATATAGCTATGGCAAAAACAAAACAAGGCAGTTTAATTAATTTTGGTTTTACTAAGAAATTGTGTAGCGATGACATTAATAGCACGACCGATTCACCTGCTGCAAGCCCTGTTAGCACACATCCCGCCGGGGTGACAACGCAAGAAGAAGCTGAAGAAATACTGTCTTCTCTGGCTGAAGACGGTGGTGGTAACAGCTCGTCAGAGGCCAGCAGTGTTGGGAAGGATACTTTCAAAACGTATTCCGTTACAGAATACAGAATGCATGCCGTTACTCAATCTGAGTAACGTATTCTGAATACTTGGATTACTTCCACATTGAATTGTATTTTATATGTGTAGGAATGCGGCCATCACATACAGCTTACTAAACAGGCCTATTCTGGTCTGTTCTTCTGTTCCAACTGGCTGAATGTGTACCTAAACAAGCAGATAGATTGTTGTATTTGTAGTCCCGAACTGCACACTACAAAAATCTAACCGCAGTCTAAGCTACCACGAGCTAATTCTAGCTAACGTTAGCTAACATGTCAAACGGGGCTAGTCTTTCAACGGCTCTGGGGATAGTAAATCAGCACGTGGGAGAATGTAAAGTCGCACGTCAACTACAAAATAGCAAGGTGACCAGTAAAACTACAGCAGACGACTACCCTTGGCTAATAATAATAAAAAAAAAAAAAACTTACTTTAAGATGCTTCTTCAGGTTGGAGGTGGAAGAATTTGGACGCTGAAAGGAAGTTGGTTGCTGGCAAGCAGAGGTTGCACTGCACAGTTATATTTCGTTCTCCCTTCTCTTTATTCAATGTGAAATGCTGTTTGAATTTCCAAGATAGAAACGCATTCCTGCCCTGGCTCTGTTGTGCTGGTTCCGGCTCCATCTCTGCCTCTACCAGTGATCACGCAAATAGCTCACTTTTTCGTTTTCATATTGGGGCTTCTGGGAAATGCATGGAGTTGCGAGAGTGAATAAACTCGTGAAACAGAGAAGTATCGTCATGTAATCCATTGATTTCAACAATGTAACTGTATTCTAAATACCAACTATTTAAACTGTAACGGAATACAGTTACTCATAATTTGTATTCTGAATACGTAACGCCGGTAAATGTATTCCGTTACTCCCCAACACTGGAGGCCAGTCACAATCCTAACCCCTCTCACTCCTCTCTCCCGTTAAACTGGAACAGCCAGCAGTGGAGAGACTGGAAGAGCCAATATACATGGCTGTTTGTTAAGGATAGAATAAGTAACTTTAACCGTTGTTCATGTGAAATCGCAAAGACAGCCTGATGCTTTGTTTGTAGACTATTTGTGGGTGGCTGTTTGCGGTTTGACCTATCAATTCCTGTCGATAAAGTATAATAGGGTAAATCCTGTATAGTGCATACACTTGTAACTGTTATGTATCTTTATAAGTCATTGTAAGTCTCAACCGCACGCCCCCCGGTGAAAAAAAAAAAAAAAAAAAAGTGGGCTCTCCCAAAGGCCACATTATAGTTCGAACACTGCCCCAGGGTATCATGCTGTAGAGACCTCTAACCCCCAATTTCTACCGGTTGCGGAACGGCTGCGGAACGGCTCCGGTACGGCGGCGGAGTCAATAGGTTTCCATTAAAGTCAACGTGTGTATTTCCACTGACTGCAGAACGGCTGCGTTCCGACTCTGTCCCAGCTCCGGCGGTCCGCAGCCCTCCGGAGCAGATACGCAGAGCTTCTATTTTGGCAAAAATTTAGCACAGGGCAGATTGTGCGGGACAGGAGGTCAAGCACAGAAACAAAATAAAACATCCGGTTCATTTTCCAAATAAAATACACTGTGCTCACAGAGTTGTTTCCCCTCTACTCCTCTGGATGGAAACAAACTGTTGTTGGTTTTGTAGTTCTATTCTACGTGAATTCGCGAGATCTCATGGGTCCTCGTGACTTCAGCTGTCAGTCATGGCCGCAGCCGTTCCGCAACAAATCCGGACCTGGTGGGTATTGACGGACGGCGGAGCACGGAGCCATTCCGCAGCCGTTCCGCAACCGGTGGAAATTAGGAGTAAGTCAGATTATCCCTTAGTGTGCACCCAACATGTCTACACCCTGCCAAAGTCCTGTAGAGCTTCTGCTTTCACTCTATCCATAACAAAATCCACGATTACGTCAGTACAACTTAGGTTTGGTTTTCCATTGTGTTCATATAGTTTTTCCAAAGGGAAAAAGTGTAGATGTTTTCACTGTGAGGTTGTTTAAACACATTTGCTCTGCTGTGTTTATACATCTATAGTATGTCTGCTGTCATATTTGGTATTTGTCTTCAGCGTGCCGTGACAGCGGATATAAGTGGTGGTATTTCTGTGCTGTCAGTGACAGGCAGGCGTGCGTAAATGATAAAGACTGCATTGTGTCTCTGCTACCTCCTTTCCTATTTTCCCCTTTAGACTCTGAGGGCCTGTCTTGCTGGTGGAGCTGCACACACTGTGAGGCCCCCAAAAGGGGGGCATTTACAACTGGGAAGAAGTCCAGAGACAAATATCTGGTTCTTATAGCCAGTGTAATTTCATTCCTCCCCCCAACTGGCATTTCAGCGTAATTTTCTCATTGGCTCTAAGGAGAAGGAACCCTGGAGACAGCCTGACCCTAAACACACCTAAATAAGCTCAGTAACAGTAGCTCAGCCACTTTATTGCCATTTACAGATCTCCCGGTATACCTCCGATTACTGGTCACCAGAGATGAAGTAGCTTACTCTGGAGTAAATCCATAAAATCACACTTTGCAGTTATTCTCTGTCAGCCCAGCAACAGCTCTCCTCACTTGCCGACATGATTACAGATTGTTTCTCCCCATACACATAGCACATTTAGCAGTTTAATTGACATTTGTTAGTTTTTGCAGTTTACCATTTGGAACCACACATCCAAGCAGGCTGTCGAACACTAACTCCAATGTGCTTGCGCTGGAGCCAAGAAGCCTAACACATATGGCCAAGGGCTTTGAACCATCCATCCAGCACTACAGTACAGATATTTATAAACCACAGCAGAGCCTCTTGATTGAAGAGCACATGTTTCTACTCTTCTGCGCCGAAACCCCTCCCCATGCAGTCTAAGCACCACCTACCCTTAAAGGCGCTATTGTTTACGAGTCACACTGGGAGAGAGGACGGAGGATTGTGCTATACTAATATATGTTCTCTCCTCTCTTGCCTTTTTGCTCTTCTTCCCACACCCAGTCCACCTCTGGACATTTACAGTGTGTGTGAGACATGAGAATTTGGGAAAGACTTGGGGAAAGTAAGCACAGCTGTGCAGCACTGCTCTCACGTGGAGCCTATAGTATGACTAACACGTGTTTACATATGGCACTGCAGATATATATTCTGTACTGTAAGTGTGTGCTTTGTGTGTGTGGGTATTTTTTTTTTTTTTTTAAAGAGTGAGAGGAGGAGAAGAAAGTTAACATGTGTGTGCATGTGAGTCCTACCGTGTGTGTGTTTGAGAGAGCGACATCAGTATGAGTGCAGCTGTTTTTACGGATTTACTGTGAGAGGCTTAAATCCTGGCTGTGTCTCGTCCTCTCTGATCGACCTAGCGGTTCAGTGTCAGGTACCACAAACCCAGTGAACTTTCCGCTGCAGCTCTGGACACTATAGACTTACTGTATACGGTGCCGTTGATGAATGGGCCTTACAATCGGACATTAAGAGTTTTGTTTGGTTTTTCTAAGGTTAGGATTTGGGTTTGTTATGTCTGCCTTTTGTTATGGCCTTATTTGTTCTATTCTTTTTAATCTTTCACTTTCAAGTTATCACTTTCAAGGGTCTTTTAGGCAACCTAGTGGGAGCGGATTTCCCTCCAAACTGCCCTATTTGTAGATGTGTAAGCCAGAGTTTAAAATTGTTCCTTCGTTTAAATCATTTCTTTTTGATTTTACTCTACACTACATTTTGTTCAACACTCTTGTACAGCTAGTCAGTCCCTCCAGAAAAACGCGATTATGCGATCGCATAATTCAATGCATAATCAGCCAAAGTCTGCATATTTATGTGGGGGCCGCAATTTTTCAAATATGCCGCACTTTCGCCGCATAAATTGCTGATTTCCGCGCAAAATATGCGGGGCTTGCATGATTTCATAATCCTCGCATTTTCGTTGCAAAAAAGTCACATAGCCTATATCTTAGCAGAAAGTTGAAAAATGTTGCGTTTACTTCACACAAGAGCAGCCATTTCCCCCCGTTGCCATGGGAACGTTATGAAGTGACGTAATTACGCGACGTGAACATCATCGAAAAGCTGCAAAACCCGCGATGAAGCCATGATGAAACCGCAGTTTTTGCAAGTTTCCGCAATTTCATCGCATAAAATTGCATAAACATCCTGCATATTCCATTGCATTTTTTAAGAAAACGTGCCGCATAATCAAGGATTTTTGCCCGCAACAATCACAAAAAAAACATTTTTCTGGAAGGACTGGCTAGTTGTATTAACAATTGCATTTGTTAGATTGGAAGAGTATTTTTTATTGCATGTTAAAGAAGCTCACTCAGTTGACAAGTTTTATTCAGTTTTAAATCTAGATTGAAAACCCACCTCTACTCATTATACTATAGCCAACCATAACACACCATCCATTCTGCTTCCTTCACAAATAAACCTTTTCACTTATTGTCTTATGTTGCTGGTTTTGTATAGTTTATTATGACTGCTTTAATGCTGTTCCATTGTTTTGTTGCTGACTGTTATGTCTGTGTTGCTTTAATTGTAAAGTGCACTGAGACCATGTCTAATGGTGATTTTACACTTTAAATAATTTTGATTGATTGACATACTCAGCCTTACTCACTGGACACATCATCTAAGAAAGACCTGTCCCCATCACTACTGTCCCTGGGCTGTGTTTCAGGCAGAGAAAAAGTCCAAACTGATGTCAGCGATGAATGCGATGAAAGATCATGAGGAGAATGAAACAGAGACCCAGAAAGAAGAAGTCTCAATAATTAAGCACCCATCGCCTTCAAAGCAGCAGCAGCAGCAGCAGCAGCAGCAGCCTCAGTCGCACACTCAATCACAGCCTCAGTATCAACAGCAATCACAGCGGTCGCTGCCACAACAACATCAGCAGCCACCTCAGCAGCAGCAGCAGCAGCAGCAGCAGCCTACTGACCCCGCTTCCCCCACTGTGGCCACGACCCCTGAGCCCATCGCCATCGGAGGTGGAGACAAGACGTCCCCCAAGCCTGCAGACACTGAGCCGGAGTATGAGGTAAGATAATACTGATTCACACTGATTAATGTCCAGCTGTAGACTAACAGGATTTTACAACAGAGATCTCTATTGGAGAAAGGATTTAGTTTAAGGCCAGGGTTAATCTGTGTCGAGTAAAGCAGCCATTCGTGTTTTGGGAATTTATTCACTTCAGGTGTTTTACAGCTGTGATAGCCTCGTGGAGATCTGAAATTTACAAAGATGTCAATGTCACACCAAATATGTCATGTTGACTTAACGCAATGTGTATAAAATGATATAGGAGATTTACAGCATTAAAAAAACATTGTGTGTGTGTTTTATGGTAGGTTCAGATATTTCAGTCAATGGAAGCATTATATGGTTTCGACCATATTCAAAATATATGCAGTACATAATTCTATTTTTTCTGAATAAATATTAAAGAGGGGCGTGACTTTCCCAGACTTGTACAGGCTTTATATAACAGTTTGTGAAACTATTCTCTGATATGTACTGTTACTCCCTAAACCAGTAAACATATTTGATGTGGGAAATCTGTGAACTTGCCTTTTAACAGGGAAATTAATCTGTTTGGCGGCACCTGATCCACATTCTTCATATACATTCTATCTACAATTTTGTCAACCTAATAGTCCATACTATAATTTTACCATATTGGTCTATTCTGTACACAAGCTATCTTTTGCATGTCTGTCTGTCCTGGGAGAGGGATCTCTCCTCCATTGCTCTTCCTGAGGTGTCTGCCATCGTTTTATTCCAGTTAGAAAAGGTTTTTTGGGGAGTTAAATCTTATTCGAATAGAGGGTCTAAGGATTGAGGCTTCACCGACTGTAAAAAGGTTTCACAATTATGCCTAGAAGTTAATACAGAGCGGATGATTTGTTTATTTTATTTTGGCTACAGGACGGTCGTGGTTTTGGCATTGGCGAGCTGGTTTGGGGGAAGCTTCGAGGGTTTTCGTGGTGGCCAGGCCGCATTGTATCCTGGTGGATGACGGGACGGAGCAGAGCAGCTGAGGGAACCAGATGGGTTATGTGGTTTGGAGATGGAAAATTCTCAGTGGTGAGTGTTTAGAGCCATTTCTGTCAGGTGATTTTTTTTCTTTTCAGCAGAAACAGCTTTCAGTTTTTAGTGACAACCACACACTTTAATGAGATTTCTTTTTTGTTTTATTTGCTCAACTAATTGCTTCTTGTCAGTATAAACAGAAACGTAATTAATGTCAAGCACTTTTTACCTCAACAAACCAATTCTTCCAACCAGTGAAGTAAACAGTTACATCATTTTCTTACAGGTCTGTGTAGAAAAACTCATGCCTTTAAGTTCCTTCAATAATGCCTTTCACCAACCAACTTACAACAAGCAGCCCATGTACAAGAAAGCCATCTATGAGGTGCTACAGGTGAGTATAGGAGCAGTGGGTTTCAAAATATTTTAGTTTAAATAATCTTTAACAGCCTGATTCACTCATAAAAAATCTGCCTTTCAAACTGAGCATGTTGCCTCAAAAAATATATAACTACAGTGTTTGTATAGCTATAATGTAGTTTATTTTTTAAACTTACAAAGGCCACAAAAGTTTTCACTGATTTAAATGAATAGTTTTATATTTGGGGAAATGTGCTTATTCACTTTCTTGCCGAGGGTTAGATGAGAAGATTGATACTGCTCTCCTATCTACCCTAGAAATAAAGCTAGAGGCAACAGACGTTTAGCTTAGGGAAAAGAAAAAGCAGGTTGCTGAAGTCTTTTGTTGAGACATTGCCACACTCAATCATTCAGTAGATGATCATTTCAGTCATAAATGTTTTTTTATGTGTCCGTAGGCGGCTAGCAGCCGGGCAGGCAAAGCCTTCATGGCCTGCCCCGACAGTGATGAGACAGAAACCTCCAAATCAGTGGAAATGCTGAACAAGCAGATGATTGACTGGGCTATGACAGGATTTCAGCCCACTGGACCCAAGGGTTTAGAGCCACCAGAAGGTAAGAGGAAGTCAATATTATCAAGCTTAAATGGTTGGACTTTTTATCAAGTTTGTTGCCAGCAACTGGGAGTCTTTTTACATTTCCTAGAAACTTCCAATGTGTATCGGCCCCTTTATCTCACAGATAAAAGCTGTTAATGGACCCCTTCAACTACAAATTTCTTAAACTAAGCGTGATAACATAATTCATGTCGCCTGTAATATTAATAGTCTGACATGTTGTGCACCCCAGAGGAGCGTAACCCATACAAAGAGGTTTACCCTGAGATGTGGGTGGAGCCTGAAGCAGCAGCCTATACGCCTCCTCCAGCCAAAAAGCCTCGCAAAAGCACAGCAGAGAAACCCAAGGTCAAGGACATCATTGATGAGAGGACACGAGGTAAGGTGCCTCATTTATTAGGTTAAATAGGAGTCATGAACTCTCAATGTACTCAGCAGAGTTGTACATCAGAGTAAGTGGTCGGGGAAGTGGACAAGAGCTCCATTAGAGTGGCAAATACTACGAATAGATGTTTGTTTGAGTTGATTCCCAAACCACCTTTATTGATATTACTGTAGGATGTCTTGGCAATGAGCAGCTGATTCAGTAATATAACAGACGCCAGTATCTGTGTGGCCTAATGTTAAAAAGCTATTGTGAAAATCTGCTGATTCATTTATAAGTACAATAGTTTTACATTGTTCTTTTTTTTGTTTTATTTCCCTGTGTTTGACCATTCATGGTTTTGCATTCAATGTGCACCTGTTGCACCTTGTAATTCTGATGCTATGCTTAATGCTTTGAAGCACTCTCTGTATAATTTAGTGCTGCATAACAATATGGAAATCACCTGTAATATATATTAACCAAGTATCTACTCGTGCTCAGATTCTTGGTTCTGAGTCAGATCCATTAGCATCCGGTTATTTATCCAACTTTAACCCTAAACTTGATGATTTAATGAGTTGAGAAAAAACTACTCCAGAAGCATTTAATGTAGTCTACCTTTTACTTGTACTGCTAGGGGTAATAATGTTCCATCTTTCCTACTTGAAAGACAAGTAGACATGATGGATTTAATGCTAAACTGGACCCAATTGTTTCTCTCCTTTTGTAACATTTTCTCTTAAGGTAATAGTTCCTGCTAGAATTTGGTCTCATCAAGAGTCGTATTCTCATCAGTGTTGTATCATGTGTTGTATTTTCAGAGCGGCTTGTTAATGAAGTAAGACAAAAGTGCCGCAGCATAGAGGGTAAGTGATGTGTCCTCTGTGCTCTCTAGCTTGTAGCAGCTTGTTGCCCTTGTTGTTGACAAGCAAAGCAGCATACATGTATGCGTCAGTGTTAATAAAACTATGAAAGAGTCAAGATGTAGATCTGTGATTTTTGCTGCTACACTGGCTCTCTTGTGAGATCTCTCCAAACATACTAGCTACACTCATTAGATCGTCACCTCCATTACAGCTGTTAAAATAATTTAATTGAAAAGTGAATTTCTGAGCAGCGCAGCAGCAGTGTGATTACACTTCTCTCTGACCTCCCCCTTTTAAATACTGACATACTGCACTTCTTTCCACAGACATCTGTATCTCCTGTGGAAGTCTGAATGTTAGCATTGAGCACCCGCTGTTTGCTGGAGGAATGTGCCAGAGCTGTAAGGTAAGCTGTGATAGAGGTCATTAAAAAGTCTCAACTCCAACTACTGCGTCGTGGAAAAAAAAAAAAAAAATCACAGCTCCTTTCAAGCTAATAATAAACAGAACATATTTCAAGCAGCACCTGATATCACCCCATTAAAATCTTGGTTTTTAAATATCTCAAACTGCTCAGTTTTATTTTGTCTCCTTTTCACAGAACTGCTTCCTAGAATGTGCGTATCAATATGACGACGATGGTTACCAGTCATACTGCACTATCTGCTGCGGAGGAAGAGAGGTGCTCATGTGCGGAAACAACAACTGCTGTCGGTAAGATTTCTACTGTGTAATGGAGGTGGCAGGGGGTAGTTTGAACTACAAAATCCACAATGCCTTCATCAACAGTGTAAAGGTAAATCCTTTGCACAAAGTATATATATTCTGTCATATCCACACAAAGTGAAAAAAAATTGTTATTACTTTTGTAAAGCTGTGTGGCACTCCTGCAGCAAATGCAAATAATCCACATGTGATACTATTGAACCTAGATGTTACACAATTTCTTATTTGTAAATATTTCCTGAAATGTGCTTAATCCTGAAGACACATTGTTCAAATAAATCTCCATAAGATATAAATGCACTATCTTTACACAAATGAGTAGTTTGTATGCCACTGCCTCAAAAGTACAGTTGTTCTTCCAATACAAATAGCAGAATTGTGCCGTCATTGCACATACTGAACACATAATAGAGGCTTTGTAGTGGTGTCACAAATTTAACTGCAGTGATGATCACAAATATTATATAAAGTGTGGTTGTATGTCGGTTGAATAGACCACTGTTAACTATAAAGTAATAGTCTGATAAAGTATCCTCACACGGACTACGAGATTTAAGTCTAGAAAAATACCACTGAGAACAGATTGAGCCTTGTCAGTCACATGTTGGACCAATCAGCAAACAATGGTTTGCTGTCTGGTTAGAAGATGGCATTTGCCATTTGGAAGTTAACTCATTGCCTCTCAAAACTTCTTAATCTCATTCAAAACCATTAAAACCAGGCCTTGTAAACGTAAAACTAAGACTGACGCTGCAATTGGGTGGCCTGTTTTCTTTCCCTCTGATTGATTTAGAAACTGATTTTGGGAGGAGAGAACTGTCAATCATTTCTTATAGCCCCTATTTTAAAAGGATAAGGCTTATGATAGCATATGTTTTTGTTATTGTCAACCATGGGCGTTGGAGCCATTATATGAGGGTGGGACCCACCCCTCAAACCCCCACGTTTTTCCGAAAACACATCGGTCTTTCCAATCTGCGCTTGCTTATTGAGAGTATGCCCAAATCAATAAAACTCCATAGCACATTTTTACCTTGCACCCAGGCAGATTCTCACATAGCACGTACACATACATACAGACATGCGTGAGCGAGCGACAGAGCACTGCGGTTTGAGAGACAGAGAGGGGAAGAGAAGGTGAAAGGTAGAGTACTGCACACGTTTCTGTATGTTAACTTAAAGAAACTTAACTTACTTGCAACACTGCTTCGTCACTTTTTGACCCACCCAAACCTGTCATGTTTTCTAGTAAGCTGAACCCGCTCGACAGCAGTGTTGTGTGTAAAAATGTGTGTGTAAACAAAGCCACTATGATAACTGGCTAACAACATAATCTTTGAGACATGGGCCTTTCAGACCCTGGTGATTTTTCAAAGTAGTAGAAGTGATTGAAAGAGATCCTCAAGTTTAAATAAAAAAATTAGTGGTTATTATTAAAGATGGCTCTGAATATCTTAAAATATGTGATCTGGGGCCGACCACTTCCTCTGGGTATAGCCAGTATAGCCAGATAAAAGTATTATTATATCGAACCACCAGAATACTGGAAATGACATCTACCATTAAACTTTTTCTGGGGGAAGACCCCCAGAACCACCCAGTTTAACTTGTCCCACCCAAATGTTCAATGCTTCCCATGCCCATGTTGTTAACCCATTAGAAGACAAAAAAACTACAGTGCCCATGTTTTATTGTAATGAAGGAACATGCCACCCGATGCAATGATGTGGCTAACTGATGTATTTTTAATAACATTTTTGACAACCCAACACTATCTTCTGCGAGATATTTGGTAGATATATCATCACTTGTACTAATGAACCCACCTGGCCTGTGTTCAGGTGTTTCTGTGTGGAGTGTGTCGACCTCCTCGTTGGTCAAGGAGCGGCCCACGCAGCCATCAAAGAGGACCCGTGGAACTGCTACATGTGTGGTCAGAAGGGTGTGTTTGGTCTACTGGGGCGTCGCACTGACTGGCCCAGCCGTCTCCAGCACTTCTTTGCAAATAATCATGAACAAGATTTTGTGAGTAATGGACCTTCAGTCTATAAATCCCACTGACTGTCTCACCGAGGAGTCTTTTTGTCCTGTGTGTCTCATGTTCTTCCTCTCCTCTCTCTCTCTCTGCGTTGTGTTTCAGGATGCACCAACACTTTACCCCCCAGTCATGGTGGAGAAGAGGAAGCCCATTCGTGTCCTGTCGCTATTTGACGGCATTGCAACAGGTTAGACAAGAAGATCCCCTTTCTCTAATTAAAGTCTTTATGAAATGTTCCACTTGTAACAATTTACACCAAATGCCCCCCCTCTTCATTAAACACAACATTTTAATAATCATTTTGATCACAGTAAAATGAAAGTCACGCTTTTAGTTGACTTCCATGTCACGATATATACTATAATGAATCATTTAAATGTATTACTTTCCTAGTAATAACTTTGTTGGCCATCAAGAAATGCACATACAATTTAATCTAATAACACCATCACAGTCATTGTAAGAGCTTATCAGTCAATATGTAGTCTCGCATTGCCAGACCTTCCTCCACAGCGCTGCGGCGGTGGGTCTGGCTAGTCCACAAAGCATTCTGGGATGGGAAAAACATGCTCTGGTTTATTGGCATTTCTTTAAACCAATCACAATCGTCATGGGTTGCGCTAAGCGCCGGACGGAGCCACGGTGCCGCTGCAAAATAGCCTCAGGAAGGAACTTGTTTTGGTGGAACGTGTACGTTCAAAAGTTGTTTTAGTCGACAACAGAAAACTCAGATTGGACAGATAGTCTAGCTAGCTGTCTGGATTTACCCTGCAGAGATCTGAGGAGCAGTTAACCACAGTCCTCAGAAATCCACCGGAGTTTATAATTCCAACACAAAGAAAGCGGAAGGTAACGGACATCTGGCCGAAATGAGGTACTCCAGTGGAATTTCCGGCGGCACCGGAGCAAACCCGGAAGGGAAACGTCGTGCATATAGACTAGTCAAAATGTGACTGGTATTAAAGCATTATATTGCTGAGTAGGGTTGCACGATATTGACAAAATGTGATATTGCGATATCGATTATGAATATCGCGATATCGATATTAATTTAGATATTTTTAAACATATGTAAAACTACAAAAGTTACGGGAAAACGCATCAAAATAGATTAATAACAAATACAACACAAGGTTTATTTCAACTGACAGTCATATTGGACTGCTACAAGATGAATAAATAAATAAGGACCATGTCTACAGAACAGTACATGTTTTACTGGTTGGACAGTATAAAATAAATAAAGAGAACAGGACACAACTTTTCTTTCCCTTCTCTGATTCGTTCCGTTTTGTTGCCTCTATCTATTTCTTCACTTACACTGTCACTCTGTTGTTGTTGCTGACGTGTTCTAACGTGTGCAGGTGACACGGTAACTGGCCAATGAAACATGATCATTATAGCGTTTCAAGCGGGCTTTAAATCAAACAACTAAGCCACACAGTCAACAGACGGGACACAGCAGCGCTCCACAAAATAAACACAATATTGCATACTTATTGCTACACTTTCGATATATTGCGATAACGATATTGAGTCGATATATCTTGCACCCCTAGATATAATATTGCGCAACGTGATATTGTGATAACGATATTGAGTCGATATATCTTGCACCCCTATTGCTGAGGGGAGATAAATGTAGGTTGAGCATGTTTCAGATACTGTAGTGAGTATAGTATTAAATGGAGGATTTGAGTGGTCATTTTCAGTACTACTCAGCATATGATTTGTTTTCAAATCAGAGACAGCTACTCAGCTACACATCAGTTTTTGCCTTTTCTCATGCAGTTTATCGGTTTTGGTGTCCTCAGTTTTCTATGTTCTGTCTGACCTTTGGCCCCGTCCTGTGCAGGGCTTTTGGTGTTGAAAGAACTTGGCATCCAAGTGGATCGCTATGTAGCTTCTGAAGTGTGCGAAGACTCCATCACTGTGGGTATCGTCCGGCATCAGGGTCGCATCATGTATGTTGGTGATGTGAGGAATGTCACACGCAAACATGTGAGTTTCATTTTTTTTTTTGCTTAAATGTGGGAAATGAGCACATATTGAACGACTGAGTAAATACAGTGATAACACTCTGAGTGATAGTTAGCTATAATTACAGATGTGTTGTTAAGCACCCGGAGAAATCCTGCAAGAATTTGAAATTCTTGCATGTTCCTGTACCAAAACACACATTCATCGAAAAGAGAAAAAAATAATACTATATTTGGATGATATGGTGGATGGTAACATGAAGGCAACATGGACTGTAAACTCTAAATGAGATACAGGCGAAGTGATTACGACCCCATGAAACAAAATAATCATAATGAGAGTGATGGGCAAACTATTGCAATTTCTTAACACTTGCCCACAAACAGGTAGCCTGATATGGTAGTTTTCAGGGTAGAAATTATGCTAATGAACAAACCTCACTAATGAACAAATGGCCCACCTCCTCATGAAGAGGTGGCCCTCATCAGGCTGAAACGAGCAATTTACAAAAGGTTTGTGCAGTTCGGTGTTTGGCAAACACTCGTAGGAGAAAACTTCACCAAAAAATTGAAAAGAAGTTAAGGATAAGAATACAAAAATGTTCTTGTATGAGACCTAAATGTCTACTAAACAACAGCGGATCTCCATTTCTAATACTGGTAAACCACAGAGAGCTGGACCCTAGCACTCCCAAACATCAAATATGTAGTCTCTTTTATGCCTGACCAACAAGGTTCCTTAACATGCCATACGTACAGTTTACTGACATCATGTTACGTGATTCCATGGCCCCTGACATGCAATATTCTTTTAAGAGAAAAACAAAAAGCTTAGCTACCTTGCCTCATTACCAACTGCATTAACCGGGAACACAATAAAGACCATTTTAAAGCATCCACTAGACTCTACAAGTCAAACTGAATTGGTTATGTTGGTTATTTTTATATTCAAAATAGTTTTTTTACAGAGTATTTTTTGCACAATATACCTGAAAGCTGGAAGAGTTTATTGCTGGATCACTTTGTCTTACAACATATCATTATCTATACTGTTTCTGTCTTTATGTCTGTGTTTCTGACTCTGTATCTTATCTATGTACAGATACAGGAGTGGGGTCCTTTTGACCTAGTTATTGGTGGAAGCCCATGTAATGACCTCTCTATAGTCAATCCTGCGAGGAAAGGTCTTTATGGTACGTTTACTGTTCACGGTTAGGACTTTCTTTGTGATGTGGTTTTGGATCCTGTCAAATACCAACAAGGTTGATCATCTTAATAGCAAATCACTAAAGTATCATCAGTATGTGCCTCTTACTGTACTTTAACACTGTTCAATGACTGTTTCTGTCCCACAGAGGGCACCGGCCGCCTGTTCTTTGAGTTTTACAGGCTGCTCCATGAGGCTCGACCGAAGAACGGGGAAAACCGGCCTTTCTTCTGGCTCTTTGAAAATGTGGTTGCCATGGGTGTCAGCGATAAGAGGGACATATCTCGCTTTTTAGAGGTCAGTTTCTCTCTGACCGTTGAACTTGTTAGCTAATCCTTCAGTTCATAACTTCTACCAACTAGTTAAAACTTAGATTGTAATGTAGACACAGTGATAAAAGGATTGATGGCTTATGAATGCCCCCTTGTGGCACTAATGAATTATCTTTAGATAGATCATGAGAACGGAGCACTCTCTTAATATTGATGTAATAATTTGAATGTGCCATGTTTAATGTACTCCTAGACAGTGTCTTTTGCTCTCCATATTGCATTTTGTCATGTAAATACCAGGTCAGCTATAGGTTTACAAATGTTCTCCACTTTGTGTTTGGCTTTTGAAACCCTTTTTTAAATGGTGGGATACCGTAAAAAAAAATGCATTGAAGCTGACCTTTTTCTAATTGATTTTAGTCAATCTAAACTATACAAGGATTTTCTCACCAATAATACTGTGCTATTAAATGGTAACTGCACTTCGTTGTACTGTAATACACTGTTGAAAACAGCATCTTACCTTGGTTCCTGGTGTCTTTTCTTCTCTGCTTCACTTGGATTTCAGTGCAACCCAGTGATGATCGATGCCAAGGAAGTGTCTGCTGCCCACCGCGCCCGCTACTTCTGGGGTAACCTTCCTGGCATGAACAGGTTGGTGTCTGAATGGTGAGGGAAGCAGCAACCTGTGACGTACACAAAAAAAGCATTTACAGAGTTGCAGTGTAACATAGCACAGCTTTTAACAATTACCCTAGTTAAAGGGTAACTCAATTTTTTTCAACCTGATTTCCCTATGTTTTTGTGTCTAAGTGACTGATGGGAACAACAATATTTGACATTGGTCCAGCAAGATCGTTGCCGTCGGCAGAGGCGAAACAAGCTACAATGTAGGCTAATGTAATAGGGCAGTCCAGCTTGTATTTACCTTCACAGAAGTGCTTGTTTTGTCACTGACAGGCTCAGATTAATAGTCTTAGTGTCTGTCAACATTATGGAAAGGATCCCTTCAGAGATAGACCTTCAAAACCTCTTTGAGACCTTTCTGTTTAACCAGAAACAGCTCTAAAGTCACTAGCACTAAACCCACCAGACCATTTAAAAAAGGAATACTTTTAGCGTTTACAGAGCCAACGTATTTTATGTATATTTATGTAAATCGGTAAACTATGTGTTTATTTCAACCAAAACTAGAGTTGTGATGGTTGGTATTAACTTACATTGTAGCTTGTTTCGCCACTGCCGACTGCAGCGATCTTGCTTAAAGTGCTCATATTGTGCTCATTTTCAGGTTCATAATTATATTTAGAGGTTATATCAGAATAGGTTTACATGGTTTAATTTTCAAAAAAAAACCATGTATTTGTTGTACTGTACACTGCTGCAGCTCCTCTTTTCACCCTGTGTGTTGAACTCTCTGTTTTAGCTACAGAGTGAGGCATCTCACTTCTGTTCTATCTTTGTTGGGAGTCACACATGCGCAGTAGCTAGGTAAGGACTACTAGCCAGTCAGAAGCAGAGTATGAGGGCGTGCCATGCTAGCAGCTAGGCGAGCATTATAACGTGTTACAAAGTGACACACGTTCGTCACGGAAGTAAAGGCTGGACTACAATAGAGCTGTTTGGAGCAGTTTGTGAACAGTGTTTTCTGTTGGAGATGGTAAGTCTCTTTGGGATGGACTTTGGGCTTTTTCACTTTGTAAACCTATAACATGCACAAAAAAGATATATAACACAATAAAGGAAAGGGGAAAAAGCCAAAAAGCATAATATGAGCACTTTAATACTGGACCAATTTCAAAGTTTAAGTTTAAATTACAAAAATGTACATGACATGCCACCTGTCCAAAATCCTGAACCTCGTTTAAAATACTGAAACTAGTTGTTGTGTATACAAAATGAAGCACGATTCTGAAACTGATTTTGGTGGTAGTTTTGGAGAAATTTGACATGGTCCCAAACTCCCCAAAACAGCCTTCTTCCACTTCCGTAACATTGCCCGACTCGGACCATCACTGTCACTTACTGCTGCAGAAACATGCTTTCGTCATGCTTTTTTTTTTGTAACATCCAGGCTTGCAACTGCAACAGTACCCTCTACGTCTACAGTACCACAACAAAGTCCTCAATAAACTTCAGTATGTACAGAACTCTGCTGCCTGCCTACTTACCAGCACCCACTCACGTGACCACATCACCCCAGTCCTCCATGACCTCTATTGGCTCGTGGTTAAACAAAGGATAAACTTCAAGATTCTGCTCCATACCTACAAAGCCCTCAACAACCTGGCTCCCCCCTACCTCTCTGACCTCATCCACCGGCACACCTCCTTATCTTTATTATAGCAACATAAGAGGAGATAGAAAATGTTGAAAAACCCTTATTAGCGTATCATTAACTTCACTTTGTGAATGGAAGACAGACTCAAATATCAGGTGTCCAGCTCAATGGTGTTTTACGCCCCCAACATCTCCTTCCAGGCAGCGCTGCGACCGTTGACTTCAAGGCACCTAACCCTAACCTTAACCCTAACCATAGCCTAAGCCTAGTGCCTTCCAGGCAGCGCTGCCTTGAAGGAGACGTTGGGGGCTTAAAACACAGATAAACAGGTGCCCACACATCTACAGGACTAAGCCATCATTTGATTTTGTTGTACTGCCAAATGTAGGAATAGCAAGTTAAAGTAAATTAAATGCATTACCTTCTCATAGCCTGCCTCACCCACATTTCAGTATTGGGAGGCACAGTAGTGAAGGTGCTGGCTGCAGCCCTAACTGGGGTGCTCTCTGCTCTGCTCATTTCAAGCAATGCGGTTGGGCACAGGGACAGCTGCCTAGCCAACGACTACACAAAAGCCTGTGCTGCTGCCTCGGCGTGAGACGAAAGCCCCTATCGAACAGTCATTATATTTTCACCAACGTTAACTTTATCCAGAGGTGGTGACATGTAACTAAGTACATTTACTTAAGCACAAATTAGAGGTACTTGAATAATTCCATTTTTATACTTCTACTCCACTACATCTAAGAGGCAAATATTGTACTTTTTACTCCACTACATTTATCTGACAGCTTCAGTTACTTTTCAGATTACATTTTTTCAACCCCTTCCTGTTTAGTGACAACCATGTATCTCCAGATTTGGTGATTTTTTTGAATGTGGATATTTCTGATAAACTGAAGGATGAAGTATTCCTTTATGGGCTGAGAAAATTCTCCTACTTCTTAAGCCAAATAAACTATGTTATAGTTTCTATGTTAAACTATAAACTGTTATATATATCAGCTGAAAAAAAGCATCGTCACAAAGCTGAAAACAGTGCTGTTTTTCTGACACCACGAAAAGTTGACTTTTTAGAGATACATGATTCTCACAGGACAGCGACGCTACAAACATATGATGATCTTATATAATATGATGCATTGCTGTACATTAAACTTCCCAACAGTATATACAGGAACAGGAGTTACATACACGTTAATGCAGCGGTAATACAAACCCAGAAACAGTAGTATATAGCTAGGTAAAACCCTGACAGGGAACAACTTACTGCAATGAGTACTTAAACATTTTGCTGCTAATACAAACTTTTGCTACGGTTTTGAATGCAGGGCTTTTACTTGTAGTGGAGTATTTTCACAGTATAAATAATGTTACTTCTTCCTATTACTTGGCTAAGCAGAATGCTCATTAGCATGCGGAGCTTACTGTATGTAACGTCAGCTAGCTAACGTTAAACGACACAGTTAAACCGACCTAACAGGTTTAATTCTCTAACTAACTGAGCTGAGCTAGCGCCGTAACTTATCATTCATAATTCAAGAACATTTCATCACTTACGAAAAGCTAAACATGTTATGTTTTCACTCGGGGGTTGACCTCCAGCAGGGCAGCTGTTTGGTTCTAACTCTTAATTGCAGAGTGACTAGTAGGACTGCGCAGATGTAACGCTACGTGGTAAAGCGTCCCCTCGAATCTACGCTTACGTGATTGGCTGAAACGGAACGAGACATCTTATAGGCTACAGATAAAAGTTCACACATGACGTAACAAGCAGTTTGTGGGGCTCACCCATGGATGTCGATAAAAGCCCAAACAATTATCTAAAACAAAACAAAAACAAGCAGTTTGCAAATGCTGGTTTTGTGTATAAATATAACAACATCTACATATGTTTTAATGAAAACATATTTCATACATATATTTGTGGATTTCTATTACATTTATTTAAAACGTATAATATGTGTGTGTGCATCAGTAATACAATTGTGGGCCTTCTTTTTTTAGATGTGGATTTAATATTTTTTACTTTTATGTACAACGATAAATATTTTGTGTGCATTGAAAAATATTTTTGTGGACACAATAACACATTTGTGAATGCACACAAGTGCATTCGTTATTCCGAAAGCCATCTCATCCTATACAAATGCAGCCCAGCAAGTTGTGTGTAAATCTAATCAGGTGTATGTAAGTTTTAATATGAGAATTGTCTATTTTAGCGGACGCTTCAAAAGACAACCAACTCAATCTAATTAATACATGGCCCTCCCAGACTACAATCAGCAAAGCAAAAAATGTGCAGTTTTAGATTTGTTAAATTAAGTCCAAAGTTATAGGTCTTAATATGTTTGGCTCCTGTTCTTTCTCTTTTTCAGGCCTTTGAGTGCTATGTACAATGACAGGGTGGACCTCCAGGACTGTTTAGAACACGGCAGAACAGCTAAGGTACTTACTTAATAATACTTTGTAATATTTTGATGGAACAAATATATTACAACAGAAGTGCATGCATCTTAACATTCCTTACATTTATTTGGTAGAGGCTTTTGTCCAAAGTGACCTACAATAACTGCATTAAAAAAAAAATCTGATGGCAGCAAGATAAATTATGTTTTCAATTTCATCTCATGCTTTCAAAACCAAGGAAACCAGTTTGTGACAGTCAGAACTGCAATTTTAGTTTAAAAAAAAAAAACTACAGCAAAAAAACACAATGACATACGTTTAACTGTTCAAAGCAGGAGTAAGGGACTTTGCACATGGGCAGCTCCCAGTGGCAGCAAGAGGTAACAGTTTGAAAGTCCATCAGTCACTACTGAGAACTTAACCACACACTCATGTTTATCAATTGATCTGATCCATAATGCAGTAATAAAAGAGGTAAAACCTCAGGTTTAAAAAACAAACAAAGAGACTCATGGAATAATATTTCTCTTGTTCCTTTTTTTTGTCCATTCTCTTGTTCCTCTTGTTCCTTTTGTCAGTTTGACAAGGTGAGGACCATCACCACCAGGTCTAATTCCATCAAGCAGGGCAAGGACCAGCACTTCCCTGTCTACATGAACGAGAAGGAAGACATACTCTGGTGCACTGAGATGGAGAGGTATGTGAACATAAAGAGCATCCTTCAAACTACCTTTCACAGCTCTTTCAGCGATCAAAATCATAAAAATGATCTCCCTGTGTCTTCCCCTATTCTGCTCTCTGCCTGCCTGTCTGTCTGTCGTTCTGGTTGTTTTGTGTCTGGCTGGTTTCCCTGTCAGGATCTTTGGCTTCCCAGTCCACTATACGGACGTGTCCAACATGAGCCGACTGGCAAGGCAAAGGCTCCTGGGCAGATCATGGAGCGTCCCGGTTATCCGCCACCTGTTTGCACCACTCAAAGATTACTTTGCCTGTGTTTGAGCAGCAAGAAAACTCGCTCGGAACCATTTAGGAACTACAACTCTATATGTTGTGACTAGAAATAAGAGCCTTGATCCTCAGATTATACTCTTGTATGATTTGCGAGCAAAACGTTGACGTAGATTTCACATTATTTCTTGTGTTTGAATTGTAATTCTTATTCTATTTAATTTTGATATGTCATTTTACCTTTTAGCAGTGTTATCAAGTATTGTTGATTTGTTTGTGCAAGCTATACTTGAGACTATGCTTTCTTCTCAAGACACTGAGACAGAAAAGTGCTAAACCTGTATTTTTAAAAGAGACGGCAATGCGATGGGAAAGACCCGAAAGATAGGAAATGGTTTTGAGATATGTGAAATGTTTCTGCTGTGTGAGCGTACTGTATGTCGGAGCTGCGAGATTCCCGCGTGCAGTGCGGCCATGCTTCCAGCTACTGAGCCTCACAGAGATGTGAAGAGAAAGGCGGTTTTTCTTTAGTGTCAGGAGAGCCGTCTCTAAAAAAAATCCAAAACACCAGATCACATATACCTCTTTGTTTACAGTTTCTATACACAACTGAAGGTAATAAAGGTACTACTGTAAAATGGTTACAATACCATGGTGCTCCAAGATGATGAGAAACATCACAGCCCATGTGGCACTACAACTTTAGACAATACGGAGCTCTTTAACCTGTTGCTGGAAAAAAAAAACTTGTGTTTGATGTTGAGAAAAAAAACAAAACAATTCTGTTCTGTGACGTTTTGTTCACTTCAAAGGAAAGTGACAGACAGTAGACTGCAAAATGGAGCATTGGCTCTTCTCTGCATTTTACAGCTTTTATACAGTTTGTACTGGTGCTCATTTACTCTCTCAGCCTTGCCACTCTCAGGCTCACTGCCTGGATCTGCACAAACAGAAAGTGAAGCTAGCCACATGGGCAATGGTGTTTTCTGTCATTAAAAAATACAACAACAACTTACGTCTGTGAAACTAGTTTTTTTCTAGTTTCATCCTGACCAATGACATTACTGTACAACTGTTAGTAAGTGTGGGGAGGGAGGGTGACCAGGCCGGGTAACTCTCCTCATCAACTTCCACCTCTCTAAACTGAAAAACTGTCAGGTGCAAATCCTCAAACAATATGGTGCGGCTTCACAAAGTTCTTCTACATTTTTATAGCAATTTTGTGCTGTTTTATCAACATTATAAAGCACTTTTATATGTATACTTTCTTTTTTTTTTTTCTTGATATTTTAAAAAGAAATATTGGTTCTTGTGAATCGTTTTTTGTTGTTTTGTTTTATGATGTGAACTGATCTACCCTCGTGTAATACTTTTTGTATACAGTAGGGCTGTGCCAACAGAAGTGAAAGAATGGATTTTGATATGTGAAACCCGTGTTATTTGACTCAGTCTACAGTAGATGGATTGACATTTGTTACCCCCTTCCTCCATCATCCATATTGTTCCCTGTTTTAAAGCAGCGATACAGTATGTTACTACCCAGATTCAAAGAATGTCTATTTCTATTAAGATTGT
The DNA here is from genome assembly GCF_031162955.1 of Sander vitreus. NCBI lineage: Eukaryota > Metazoa > Chordata > Actinopteri > Perciformes > Percidae > Sander > Sander vitreus. The sequence goes on along the minus strand of NC_135874.1, from coordinate 7,843,535 downwards.
AAAATGTAACACAGAGTTAGGGAACTACGTCATGCGCTTTGTATAATATTTTGTCCCTTGTGAAGGACAGTTGACCCTTTTCCATTTCCCTGATTAATCGTAGTCGCCATGTTGACAAATTTAAGTGCTGATCCAAATTTGGATTACATTCACACACTAAATTCTCTTGATTGTAACCTCTAAGATAAATATGGAGGATTTAGGCTGCAGTTTGTCAAAACGAAAAACTGACACAGTGTTTGACGAAGATGTTGGCACTCAAAGACTAAAGAGGGTAATAAAAAACAGATGTTATCGCTTATCTATATCATATTTAAGATTCTAAATTTGAAATTTCATTTCTTATTGTAATTAATTTCTTAAGTGACCTTATTGCCATCATTTTTGTCCATGCACACTAGGCTCAATGTGAGCTATCGTGCTTTGTGATATTTTAACCAGATGTTATTCCCCCCCCCCCCCCCCCCCCCTCCTCCTATAATACTTAACATCCCCTCACGTTTGTACATTTTGTACATAGTTGTTTTCCGGTTGCTGATTTCAATTTGTTTTTAATCTTTTGTTTTTGTTTTTTTTATTACGTATGAGATGTACAAATATAATTCTTTGCTAATATATATCATCAAATTAGGAAAACAAATCTTAGGTTAAAAATTACAAATCAAGTGACAAATTTGATTCAAAACTTGCTTTGAGCATTAGATGTAGGGAGACTCAAAGTCGACTACTTTATCGTACTGATTTATTTGTGTCAAGTGAATCCAGATTGAAAGTAATGGGATTTTAAAAGGGCCTATGGACAGCTTTAAGATGAAGAACAGTCTCAACTTCACTGCACAGCCCTACCTGGTGTTGTTTTTTTGCTTCTGTTTCCTTTTGTAAGACTTTACAAAGAGGGATTGTTGGTGTTTTCTGATGGTGCTAAACATTTTATCTAAACAAGAAAAATATATTTGATTGGAAAAGGAATAATGTCTTGACAATGACTGTTTTTAAGTTCCTTGTAGTAACGGAAAAGAACTATTATTTCACTCATATAAATATATTAACAAAGGCATTTTAACTTTGTACTTGAAAAAATAAGGATAACAAATAATGAAAGGTTTCCTATATTGTTTTAGACTAGAGATTGCTGTAGTTGGTGCTTATCTGTGGGAAAATCGTGTGAGAAAAAAAAAAAAAAAACGGTAATAACTTTTACTGTAGCATAATGTATGCTTAATACACATTGCTTCTTAATCCTACATTCCATGCCGTAATATTCTCCATGTCTGTTTTCAAAATGTTGTTTTGAATTAAGGTTTGTTTTTTATCGGAAAACAAGATTTGAGTTTTACTGTTCAAGGCAGGTCAATAATTCTATATTCGGTGATACTGTTGACACTGTGTGACTTTCTTTCTGTCATAACTGTTAATGGCCTATACGCTTTTCCTCAAGACCAGTTCGTACAGCAAATGTAGCAGTCATTCTCCACTTCGACCGCCCCTTCCCCATACTTAAGTTTAGTGTCCAGAGAGAAGATAGAGTATGTACTTGTGCTGGAGAACACTTGAATAAATGTATTGTTTTTGTGCAAACATCTGCCACCTTATGTCATTTTTTTTTTAACCATATTTAATAAAATGCACCTGACCCTTTGAATTAAAGCCCCTGAAAATGTGGTTTCCAATCTCAAAACATTTCTCTGTAATATCAAATATTCATTATTAAATGTCCCACAATCAAAGTTAAAGTTTTTGGGGGGATAAAAAAATAACCAAGAAATGTCATCAGAGTTGGATTCAGATGTTGCTAAATTCTGATTGGTGTACAGAAATATGTGACATCACTTTTTTCAACGTCAAGCCAGTGAGAAGAGCACAGGAAAAATAAAATTATAAAATATTTTGTAAAAAAAACCCCAAACCGTTCAGAAATTTAGCAGATAATTGTGGGTCATTTAGGACCCTGTCGCTCATAAAGAAGCTGAGAAAAAAAAAAGGTTTTCAGGGTCTTTAATTGTACAATTCGTCAATTGACGGTAAAATGGTGTGCCGGTGTACCGGTGTACTGTGTATTACAGTCACAGGTGCTTTGAATTAATTATCACATGTTTAAGCTAAACTAATAGTCATTATGCCATGTTAGTAGTAAAATCACAGGTGTGAATAATACATTTAATCTGCATATGGGAAGCATTAAGGCACTGGAAGGGATGTCTTCAAAAACTAAAGCACCACAAGAACTGAAGAGCTAGTTAACCAAAAATAATGATTTGTTTGATTTTATATAACGTGTCTATAGTTCCAGAGAAAAATGTATGTAGGAATAACGCTGTAACTGTAATGTTGCAGCAACCTCCTTACAACGTCACAGATAAAACTCACAATCACGACGTTGCAGGGACATAGGCCTACTGAATTTGATGATACCATCAATGTACAATTATCTATTGTACAGCCTCACTCTGCCGTTATCTTTATGTCACCCCCTTATTATAATACAGTCTATGGGCACCCCCTTCTTCTGATAGTGGTACAGCCTCTCACAGTGGATACGCCTTACGCCCAAAGTAATTGGTTGCTAAGGTGACCAAGCCTTCACTCGGCGCTGCTGATTGGAGCGTCGCACCGTCTCACGACCGATGCTGCAAGCTGCATCAAATTAACCACACAAAGATAGAATGGTACCGGAAGACAAGCGATTCGCCTGCAAAATAAAAGCAGAAAAAAAATGTGTCCAAAGTGAGTCCCAGTACTTGTAGTCAAACACTTGTAAGACTACACTAATGTACAGTATATGTTGATTAGTGTTGCCAATGTAATGCTCTCATTCTCTAACAAAAAAATAAAGAAGATAGGTAAGCCACTGTAATATTTGTTTCAGACAATATGCAATTTAAACTAAATGATTTAGATTCATTTCTTGTAATTGCTGGAAATGCATATTTGTGTACGAGAGTACATTTGCATACATTTTAACAGAGTGCTACAAATACATATAATTGTAGGAGTCTATTATTGCTAACAATATATCTTAAGAATCTTATCACGTATAAGAATATACAGTATGAGGCAGTAGCAATACGTTTCCCAATCCAATATTTGCAGGGTATTTTCTTGCCTGGTGCATGATGGGGGGAAGGTATTTGCATATGGCGCTGGTAGTAAAAGCTGTAAAAATTACATATGGGGGGAAATAAATTTTTATTTCATGCAGATTGCTTCTTGAATGCCGTTCAGTCAAAGTCTGGTTGAAGACCTCTGAATTGCCATTCACATTAAAAGAGAGTGAATGAATAAAAATTAAAAAAAATAAGAATAATAAAAAGCCTTTTAATCTGATTATCAGCACGTTTTATTACAGTTGTACTTTGCAAAGGTAACAATCTGGGTTTTATTTTGAAAGCAAAACCGGATGTCTTATCTCCTTCGCTGACTTGACGTTAATGATGCTGCGGTCTGTTGGTCCCGGACCGGCCAGGAAGGCATCCATCTGGTGTGTGTATCTCCCTGGGAAGTGCCATCCACGACTGTGTTGCATTCTGTTCCTGTAAGAAAGTAAGCAGAGAGCCGAGTGGAGCAGCAGCAGCAGCAGGCCCATAGAGGAGGTATGTGCTCCACACCAGCATTATTCTGACTAGTTGGCTGCAATGGGTATATCTTCTCTCGTCCTGGAGCCCGGGGACTTATTATTCCCATGCCCCCTGGCTAACACGTCTTGGTGTCTGCCCTGTCTGCTTTCCTGCCACCCTCCCAGAATCTATACACACCCTGAAGTACAACTACACCTAACAGTAGGACTGTGTTATTATAATGTGAAGTCACTTTGCGCCGTTAGATAGCAAGCTTGTCTTCATTGTGGAGGAGGGAGGAGGGTCTAGTGCGGACTGGGAGTTGGGAAGGCGGTTTCTAGCTCGCTAATGAACGCTGTGCAGCCGATCATGCCGGATGGAGACCGGTTTCTTTGTGTCAAGTCGCACAAGTGGAAGTGTCATCATTCCACCGCGATCACACTTTTGCAGTAAAATTACATTATTTGCCTAGATAATTATTCCGTGTGATACTAATTGACATATACAGCGATTGCGTTTGATTTGTAGCAGGGATTTAATAGATTTAATGGACAAAACAAATAAATATAGATATTTGAGCAAATACCAGGGCCTATCGTTTTATAATTATAGCCTACTATAAAGTGAACATTTATACTGTAGTTGCATATTTAATCTGTAATCGATTTATGTCTTTATACAGGTAACATAAGCTCACCTGTTTATTATTGACATATTGGCGTCAACTTACAGTATAGGCCCTGCATTATAATAACTTTACTATAGCCTGTAGCTGCTTCTAGGCTTTGGGGGAACACAGGAAATAATGCATGAGTGCTTCACCTTCTAAATGGTAGCCTGATAGTATTAATGCCTGTCCTAACCCACCCCACCCCATTATCACATCAGATCTGTATATGTGAAGGAGTCCATGCCATGCAGTAAAGTTGCCGCACCCTCATACGCATCCTGCACGCACGCAAGCACGCAGGATGGAGACACACACACACACACACACACACACACACACACACACACACACACACACACACACACACACACACACCATTATTATTACAGTGATGTAAAAGGAAAGGGAGGAGGTAGATCTTGGAGATTGTGTCTTTGTTATTGATGAATAGATGATCATCACTGGCAATGATCACACCCAGTTTATTATAACTAATATGAAGGAAATTCATTTTGCATGATTTTTCCTGTAATTTTTTTGTGTTGTTTGGAATAGAGTATAGAGTAGAGCATCCCTTGTGGTTGTGACAGAGTTGTAGCCAGAATTATGAGATTATGAGATCCCCAACGCACCCTCACTAAATTTGGACCTGGATATACATATATATATATATACATATATATTATGCAAATGCAAATGTAATTTAGCAACATAAAGGTGTAAGTGCTGATTCAACTCTCCACGCTGCCAGGAATAAAATTCTGGATGATGAATCCATTATTCCTTTCCTTTTGTGGTCCAAAAGTCATCCAATTTAAATCTACTGAGTCAAAAAATACTGGAATCAGTCTATAACATACCCACCATGTGAACATTATTAATTGTAAAATGTAAACCAAGTTGATAAAAAACCCAAATTCCCAGAAACAATATTAAGGACATGACTTCATAGTTTGTAGTGGTAGCTACAGCTGTGGTTGTGACCCCTTATTACAAAGCCAAATCTACCTGTGACCCCCCCATCACAGGTTCTTCAATTCAAACAGTGATTTTACCTTTAACATTCTTTCATTAGAAGTAGATGTGGAAGAGGTAACAGTAGTATTTTGCAAGAAAAGAGGAGAGAAAAGTCCCAAACAATAAACCAAATGCTGTGTAGTAGAAATGATCTGACGAGCCCTTAGATTCACCTCGTGATGCCTTTTGGGGGTACTGATCCCCAGGTTGGGAAGCACTGGGTTAGAGTAGAGCTATTTGGCATGGATGTAGCGGAAGTGAACGCACCTCAACCTTCGTAGCTCATATTTTTCAGCCGCTATGATTCTTTCTGTATAGCTTCTCAGTGAGTGAACATCATTGTAAGTGGCTTCATGCTGCTCTAGTTCTTTCAAAATAATGACTTTATTGACCCTTGTCTGCCTTATTGTGATCCACAACTGGACTCAGCTTCTTTCTATTCACCAGTGCATCAGTGTCCACTGGGACGTCAGGTCACAGGCGGTGACTGACACAGCCTACTCAGTCTTGTAGCTGATGTAAGTCACAGCCTGACGGACTGGTCACAGGACAGCATCACTGATTATTGTCTCTGCTAGTCTTACTACACTGTCTCAGCTCAGGATGAGGTACTGTAAAAAGTTCTCTTTCTCAAGTTTCTCGTAGAAACACTTGCTGTCGCTGTAACTTCTCTTTTGCTTTTTTGTGGTTTAGTGGTTTTAGATTTAGTCAGTTTATCACGGTTTTAGCAGCTGCTCACAATAAAAAATAACAGGATTTAAAAACCATCTTTTTTTCCCTTTCTCTTCCTTACAGAGCCATAGCCATGTCTTCCAGCTCAGCAATGGTGAGGATCCTGATAAAGGGCGGCAAGGTGGTGAACGACGACTGCACCCAGGAGGCCGACGTCTACATCGAGAATGGCATCATCCAGCAGGTGGGGAAGGAGCTGATGATCCCAGGTGGAGCCAAAGTGATCGACGCCTCGGGAAAACTAGTCCTCCCCGGGGGTATTGACACCAGCGTCCACCTGGAGGAGAGCTTCATGAATGCCACCACGGCAGATGACTTCTACAGCGGTACCAAGGTAACGTCGGGCTGCAAAAACAGAAGCGAGAAGGGCTTAGATTGGAAGTAGGGCAACTGGCATTGTCCTAATTGTCACAGCATGTTTTACAGACAAAGCATGAAATATTTTTTTTGGCTAAATTTAACTCGACTCTCTTGGATATCCCTCTAATTTTGATCATTCTTGTGATCACAAATGTGTTGTTCTCTTTTTTAGATAGAGATCGATGAAAGCTTTCCACTGATGCTAATTTTAGCCGAGATGTCAGAGATGCTTCTTTAGTTTGTTTTTGATGAGATGAGGCAGCTTTCTTAATATTTTGGCATCAAAGACAGACACAACCACTCTTGCTGTCAAAGTAAAAATGATACAATTAGAACATAATGTAAACACTAAAACTGCAATAGTAAAATAATATTAAATATAAAGCATAAAGATGGAATGCAAACAGCATGTTAAAAGTTATTTAAACTAGGCAGATGATGGTGACAGTTTGAACACTAAGAAAGCTGTATTGCTTGGCAGTATGGTCAGTTTTATAGCAGTAACATACTTACAGGCATCAATCTTGGAGGTAGAGCCCCAACCATTAGTTGATTAATCAATGAGTATATGGACAGAAAGTGAATCATAGAAGAAGTTAATCATACAGTATCTTGATAATGGATCAGTTGTTTAAGTCATTTTTAAGCAAACATAGTAAGACATTCTCTGGTTGTCAGCTTCTCAAATGTGAAGATTTTCTGGCTTTCCTACTCTTCTATGAATGTACACTAAATATCTTTGAGTTTTGGACTGTTGGTTGGACAAAACAAGACATTTGAAGACATCACCTTGGACTCAGATCTGTAGGTTGTTGAATGCTCCTCAGAGAGCCAGATGTCACACATTAGAAGTAGTAATCATAAACCAGATAAACAGCTGACAGAAGCAGGATAATCGCTTAAAAACATGCACAGAAAATAGTAAAGAAGCATTTAAATACAGTATAACAACAAGCTGCAAGCTAAAACAACACGTGTAACCCAGATTTGACTTCTGATAGACATCTTACGCAAATTTCCGACATTATACAGACAATGATTGATCAGTTAGTCAAGAAAATAATCTGCAGATTTAAAGGTTTAAAACTGCCGTACTTGGCAGTATTATGCATTTTTTCTGGAAGTGTCCCAAGGTTGCAGAGTTTCACCAACATTACACGAAGATGATTTGGCACTTTGCTGTTGGCGAGGCTGCCAGAAAGTGAAAAATGGGGTCATCATGGCTGCTTATAAAGACTGGGATAGCCTACTCTGCTTCAGGGCACCATGATGACTCATCAGTCTGGAGTGCTTAGAGATGATGGGAGTATGAGAGATGACGGAGGCTGGGTTTTAGTTCTTTTAGAAACTGGACAGACAGACAGAGGCTGCCGGTAGACGCTGGTGACAGACACTGTTCTCCACTGTTCTCTCCTCATTCCTCTCTCCTTGCCCCTCCCTGCCTGCTCCGCTGCCGCCGTGCTCCAAAAACATCCAGAGACAAATGCATATCAGTATCTGTTTCCATGGATACCGGGGGGCTGCTGCAAAGACTGCTGCAAAGCCTTTTCACTCACGCCATTGTGCTTGGAGACAATGGTTCTCAGACCCACGCCCCCCTGGTCCTCTCTCCCACTACACACTGATCCACTCTAGGGTCACTCAGCTGACAGATGCTCATTGACGCATGCACTTATACACAAAACACACTCTGTCTTCACTGGTTGGGGTTATTAGGATTTACTGTAGCGTGGGTTAAAAAACATCTAAATCTAAAAAATAAAAATAAACATCTAAATCTGTTTTTGGAGGATAATAAGTCAGAAGTGCTGATGCCGTTAAGAAATTATACAGTTATTGCTTTGAGGGCCTCTCGATTATACTGTGAGGGGCAGTTAATTGTGTCCTTTAACAACTGAAGGATTTATATTGTCCTCAGCAGTCAACTGCAAATAACCATAAAAATATGCATTAATGGCAATTGAGGCTTCTACTTTTATGCTTAGAGCAGGAGCTGCGTTGATCAGTAGATTACAGTCCCTTCAGTATTTATGGGTTTAACATATCAATATCTTTTGCTTCAACGTCTCTTAATGCCTCGGTTTAATGATCATTTCGTTTAATTTAAGGTCCGCTCATTTCAGTTAAACTAAGTTCATTTTAGTCTTTAATGGTAATTGATTTAAAAAAAAAAACACATTGACACACTAAAAGACGTGTAAACAATACAGATGGTAAACAATACAACACAATAATAATCGCAGAAGTACATCCTACAATTGTAGTGACTTGAGAGCGGTTGTTTGCATTTCTTCTAGGCTGCTCTAGCTGGCGGTACAACCATGGTGATCGCACACATTCTGCCAGAGAAGAATGAGTCTTTGCTGGAAGCCTACGAGACGTGCCGCAGCTCGGCGGACTCCAAAGCCTGCTGTGACTACGCTCTGCACGTGGGAGTTACTTGGTGGGGACCCAAGGTACTCACAACACTCTTCCTCCCTCTCCACATGATCTTTTTCTTTCCAGAATAATTTGTTTTTATGGCATAAAAAACAACATTTAGTCTTAAACTGTTAGCTATGAGCAGCCTATAATGTTTCTTACTTCTGTTGTCTGTTAGTGACTTCCTACAATTTCCAGAATGCTTTTGGACAGCCTCCACAGACTAGACTCTTACATGTTTCTTTCAGCTCCTTATGTGTAGGTGAAGACATGGAGATGAGTGAGAACAATACCTAAACCAGAGTGTTTTTTATGCCAGGACAAAGCCATACTTGCTACTGTGTTGCATTCTGGTTAATTGAGGCTGGTAGAGACGCTAATGATGAATTTCCGACTGTATCGTTTTTAAACACTGGTTCAAAATGGTGACATAACAAAGAAGCTCTTGCTGTTTGGTTAAAAGAAAAAAAAAAAAATGATGTTTGCAATATATATTTTAGTCTCTACTTATCCACAAGAATAAACTGAATATACCACCAAATGACAACAAGGACACAAAGTAAAAGTACACCAATGGCTGAGAACTGGAGTCTTCTCTGTACAAGAAAACTTGGTTCAGGCTGAGAGATGCTAGAGCTCATTTACACTTTCCCTTCCTGCAGGTGCGAGCTGAGATGGAGAAGCTGGTGAGGGAGCACGGAGTGAATTCCTTTCAGATGTTCATGGCCTATAAGGACATGTTCATGCTGAGGGACAGCGAGCTCTTCCAGGCTCTGCAGCACTGTAAGGACATTGGAGCTATAGCACGAGTTCACGCTGAAAATGGGGAACTGGTGGCAGAGGTGAGGGGGAATCATTTCAATACCTTCTCATTCTGTCCATTATCTCTATTGTAGTATACACACATTAAATGAACATAAATGCTTGTGTTAATGTACTTAATGTTGTTTACATTATTCATGACTTCCTCTTGCATCTTCCCAGGGTGCAAAAGAAGCATTGGACCTGGGCATTAGTGGCCCAGAGGGGATTGAAATCAGCAGGCCTGAAGAGGTATTACAGTCAGGATTATCCCGGTTTCCTCTCAATTACTGTCACTCAAGCTAAAATAAACTTTTATTATATTCAGACCCTTGTCAAGAGTATTTATATTTTTACGGTAATGAAATGAATAAAGTCTCTACCTTTGTATCTCCCCGTGATTCCTCACAGTCTTGTTTCTTTACAGTTGGAAGCAGAGGCGACTCACAGGGCAATCACCATCGCCAACAGGGTGAGTGAGATCTCTCCCGCACAAAAAGAGAAATACATATTGGTGAAAAGAAAATATCAGTTTTTCTATAGAACATACTGTACTTTGTTTTTTTTTTCCTTCTGTTAGGCCCACTGCCCGATCTATCTCGTCAATGTGTCCAGTATGCCTGCAGGAGATGTAGTGGCTACAGCCAAGATGCAGGGTAAGGGTTCATTTCTGATACAATTAGCATGATCACGTTTGGAATTTTTCCAAAGCAAGCACTGTGCCTACATTTCGAAAATATGGTTACACTTTACTTGAAGGTATCTACATAAGAGTGACATGACACTGTCATGAATGGGTCATAAACATTATAAACAAGTCATAAACGTTCATGACGTAACGCTTCTTTTAGTAAGTGTCATTCGGTTTTTGTCATGACAAGTTATGGTTAGGGTTAGGGTTCATGTGTTCATGACAGTGTCATGTGTTCATGACAGTGTAATGTCACTCTTATGTAGATACCCTCGAGTAACTGAAACTGAAAATATTTACTTTCATGAAAATACTAGAGATTTACTTTTGAAATTGTAATTTTCGAAATTATACAATCTGAATTAAATGTAGTCACCGGGAGTGGTTCTTTATAACCCATGAAATCTAAATTTACTGGGACCCAGTACTCTTGCTGTGGGGAGTGTGGAGCAGCACTGGTGGAACACATATTTTGGAATTGCAAAAATAAGCAGCCTTTTGGGGAGATTATTTTTTACTATCAATATTGAATTTCTCTCTCTGTATTTTGGTGATACGTCTAAAGGTTTGTGTAAAGGTTAGATCTCCTGGCGATCTGCAAGTAAAACCACTGTCACCATATGCTAGCTTTAGAGAAACCTCCTTAGCATGAACTTTTTCATAGACACCGTCAAATACTGTGGAAGAAAAGTTCCCTCAGGTCCAGTTCAGTGGCTGGTTAAGAGGAGTTTCGCACAGTGGAGACAGAAGTTCACAAGAAGCTGTAGAATTCTCTCTGACCAGAAGAGCTTTCTGGCCAGGGTTTTATATAAGGTTACAGGAAATAACAGAATAAACAAAAAGATAAGAAGACATTCAACTCACAAGTCTGTCTGGGTAGATTTGCATAGACTCAATACTGTCTGCTTCAACTAATCTAATCTTTGTTGGAGCCGACCTGGCCTCTAAACAAAAGGTCTCAGTAATCATAAATGCTTCCTCTTAACACTAAGCTCGAGAAAAGGCAGATAGACGTGATTAAATTCAGGATACCTTAAAGGTTGTTGATTAGGTAAAATAGTTTCAGCACAGTCAAAATATCATACAGAACAGTCGCAATTTGATCAGTGAACAGATAAGAGAATATTAGGATAAGATTAGACCAAAACTCTTATTCCTTTTCTTCTAAACTACTCACTGACACTGAGTATTTGCTGAGTATCCCACACACAATTTTCTTTTACATTCCTCTTTATTTCTCCTTTTTGTGCTCAATACTAAAGGACAATGGTTCCTAAAATCCTGTGTAATGAACTCCCATGCCATCAACTTTCATACTGGTCCTCTTATTTCTAATGTTAAAAGCCAAATGTTATAAAAAGTCAACTTTTGAAATAGTAATCTGGACAAAAAAGATTTTTTTTTTTTAAAGTCACTAGTTTGTTAAACAAGTCATGGTTTACTTGCTTAATCTTTTAATCTCTTGCTTGCTTAATCTCTGCCGCTTTTCTTAACAACACTCTTTTCACTATCATTGGATCCAGTGTGCATTCATACTGTACTGTGTAACCATAGGTAAGGTGGTCCACGGTGAAACAACCACAGCACACGCTGTGCTGAACGGTATGCAGTACTATCACCAGGACTGGGCCCATGCTGCTGCCCACGTTACCGTGCCTCCTCTCCGCCTGGACCCCAATACTCCCAGTTTCCTAATGAGCCTGCTGGGAAAGTGAGAAAAACACTATAAAATCTCACATTTAATGTAATACAATGTCAGGGTTTCCGGTTTCTTCCACCGCTGCAGTAATAAATGTGACTTCCATCTCTCTCTCTGTTTGGCTGCAGTGACACTCTGAATGTTGTGGGGTCCGACCACCGTCCATTCACCATCAAACAGAGAGCCATGGGCAAGGATGATTTCACAAAGATCCCCCACGGGCTTCCTGGTATTCAGGATCGCATGAGCGTCATCTGGGAGAAAGGAGTGGTATGTGTAGCTCTTTTGTTCCTGTCTGGCTGCCATAAGACTTACACAGATAGGTCGTCTGTTTTGTTTTGGTGCTTATCGATTCAAACTTTAAAAACAACATCAAACACAGAGAGTAAAGGCACAAAAAACATCTGCTTCTGCTTTTGGTGCAACAGTTGATCCAGTCCAGATGTGTGTGATTTTAAGTTCATTCTTAAGGTTACAAACGTATTTTGAGGCACGTCTTTGTTATCATTCACAGATTGGGGGAAAGATGGATGAGAATCGCTTCGTTGCAGTCACGAGCTCAAACGCGGCCAAGATCTACAACCTCTACCCGAGGAAAGGAAGGATCATCCCAGGAGCAGATGCTGATGTGGTGGTTTGGGACCCTGAGGGATCCAAGTATGAAACTCAATCCATCCATTCATCGACCACCTTGCCTCGCTGCAGCTTTTATCTTGAATCCCTCAAGCTGATTAGCTGTTTGTCTGATTTAACTGGGTCATCTTTTTTTTCTTTTCCATCTCTGTCTGCAGGACCATTTCCGTGGATAACCAGGTCCAGGGAGGAGATGTAAACCTGTATGAAGGTCTCCGCTGTCATGGTGTACCCCTGGTCACCATCAGCCGTGGCCGTCTGGTCTATGAAAATGGCATATTCACGTGTGCTGAGGGCTCTGGGAAGTTTTGCCCCCTGAGGACCTTCCCAGATTACCTCTACAAGAAGATGGTTCAGAGGGAAAAGGTACCAGACAGAACTTTCTTTCCTTCTTCCTTCCTTCCTTCACCCGTTCCTTATTTCTTTCTTTTATTTTTCCCTTCTTCTTTGCTTTCTTTCTTTCCTTATTTCCTTCTTGTGATTCCTTCTTAAGTGTCAGTCTTTTGTTTCCTTGTTTCATTCTGTTGTTTCCTTCCTTTTATTCCCTTCTTTTGTTTCCTTGGTTCCTTCTTTGTTTTTTTTCCCATTCCTTTCTTACTTCATTCCCCTCTCTTTCCTTCCTTCTTTTCTTACTTCCTTCTCAATTGTCAGTAGAATAATTTAACTTTGATGAGCCTGATCTGCGAAAGATCAGGAAAGAATTACGCAATGCACACTAAAGGACAATAAGGATGCGTGTGGGTCCACATGTGCTAGACAAGCAAACTGGTTGCATGTTTCGTATTCTTATGAAGTGGTCGAACACATGGTATTCTTCTTTTTAACTTGCAACAGCAAACAAATGTTTTTGACCCTGACGTGATTTGAACACGCAACCTTCTGATCTGGAGTCAGACGCGCTACCGTTGCGCCACAGAGTCAGTCCCATGGAACAGGAATAATATTAGCATAAAGTAACAGTATCTCTATTTGAGAAGGCTATTCTGGCCTCACCCCTGCAGTTACTAATGCTATTCCTACTGCTACTTGTTTACTCCAAGAAATAGTTTTCTTCTAACGTTTACAAGTTGTTATACCACTATTTCAAAAGGTTTTTTTGCGTTCACGTGTTCATTAACCTGATTGTATTTATTTGTATGTGTAATATGTGTATGTGTGTTGACATGTGACCTACCAGTGCCAGGCTGTGAAAGCTGTTGAGCGGGAGCCCTACACAGGGGATGTTGTTCCGGTGCTCAACTCAGGAAAGAGGGACTTTGGGGTTTCAGATCTGGACACTCCGACACGTCCCTGCACCCGGCACGGGGGCGTGAGGGACCTCCAAGAGTCCAGCTTCAGCCTGTCTGGTGAGAATCAACAGATCTATTCAGATATTAGTGAACATTTCTATTTCCCTTTCATATGATGATGAGTGTAAGTGGGTGTATGTTTTAGGCTATATTCTTTTACACACTGGAGTATATTTGGTACACTGAGAGATGCTGTATTTTGTCACTGATTTTCAAACCTTTAAAAAATATACTACTTGGCCTGATGAATGTGCCGTAAGGAAAAGAAAGTTACAAATTGTTTTGCCAAACCAAGGTATATAGAAGGCTTACGCATCCTTTATTTCAGTTATATTCTTCACATTTGTGTATATTCAGACCTAGAAGTTGCCTAATACACTTTTAAAAGTATTTTTTTCTTAATTAGAAAGATTTGACAGTAGAGAGCTAACAGGAAATATGGGGAGAGATAAAGATTGACATGCAACCAAGGTCTGTGGTCGGACTCAAACTATTTATTAGGGGTGTGCAAAAAAAATCGATTCACATTCGAATCGCGATTCAAGCTCTACCGATTCAAAATCGATTCATAGAATTCCAAAAATGATTCATATTTTTTAATCTCTTTTTTCTACTGCAATCACATGGGAAAAGTAACTACATTTACATACTGTGAATCGTTTTTTGAATCGAATCTTGAGCCTGAAAATCGATGTTGAATCGAATTGTGACATTTTCTGAATCATGCACCCCTACTATTTATGTTCAGTATCCTAACCCCTAGGCCACCAGGGCAGCCCTCTAGCAAACACGTAGGCATATGAGGAATATTTACTGTACAATATGTTAGTGCCTGGGAATTCATTTTGTCTTGGAAGTTGACCGTTTTCTGTGTTTGAGTATAACCATTATTCAGGCAACAGAAGGCCAGATTCGGTGCCATAAATGTATACTTTACACCCAAATACTTGCCATTAAATGGTTTGAGCAGCATTTTAAATGGAATAAGAAGAATTAATCTTTCAAAGTATACTGCGTTGCTTGAATCCACCTAGACCTGAACATTAAGGTCACATTACATTAACTGTTGATTGAGCTGCACATAAACACTACGAGGAAATAGTAGTTCCTTGTGTTTCACTGCTGACCCTATGCACATGATCACATTCCCTGCTGCTCCAGGTGCCCAGATCGATGACAAGATTCCAAAGAGATCCTCGGCCAGGATCCTCGCTCCTCCTGGAGGGAGATCCAGCGGGATCTGGTAACCAATCAGACGGCCATTACGTGAAGCGGAAGAATGACACCGGAGGGAAACATATGGCCAAGCAAGATGACTTGTTTTTCTTTCTGGAAGCTTAGAATATGTGTGGGCTAATGGAGTCTTGTTTTCTATTATGTTGAACTCAGCACAGTTACATAGGACTGTAAAACATTAAACTGTATGACATTTGCCGTAATAAAATTGGAATATGGATCAACGGAAACGATTGCTAAGTGGTTATAGCTATCAAATTTCTGTCATATGTTAACCAAACATAAGCAGCAAAAAAAAAAGACGAGTTGCCAATAATTACTTTGGCTGTTGGATCACGTTAGGGGAAATATCTTACGAATAGTTTTAGCGATATCAAGGTGAGTCATGGTTTTTATGATGCGATTGTGTTACCTCACTGTAAAATACGATTTTGCACTTGTATCATGTACTATTTAGATGCCTTTTTACATGATTTAATGTCACAAATATCACAAATGTCTTTTTACTGCGAGCCATGGTGAATGAAATGTAATAGATTATTACAAGGGTGTCGGCGTGACATGGATATGTCAGTTATGAAAAATGTAGTTGACCAATTGATGAAAAATATCATAATGCAAGCTAACCTTTTATATGCGTTTGTTTATTTATTTTTTTATATTGCATTATTTGTGCTATCTTACGTCGATACTACTGTGTTAGAATTATTTCCTAAGTAAGAATGAGGACTTTATTCAGTAGTTCATCATTGTCAGATTAGCATTTCAGATCATGTTTACAGCCTTATAGCAGAATAAACTTCTGTTCCACCCCCACCAAATGTGAATGAACCTATGCGGTGTGTAATGTGCATGGTAGCATAGTTAGAACTACTGTAATAAGCACTAATGTTGCTCATGTTACGCAGCATTCTTTGTGATCGTATCCATTTTCCACAGAGAGCAAAAAGTCTCACCCAAACTGCCTTTTTCTCACCTGAGAACACTGACACCCACACCGCCCGGCACAGATCATAACACTTTGATCGCTGTCGTTTCGTTTAGAAGTCTGCACTTTTTACTGGTCTGAAAGGGCACGTTCCTCTGACTGACACTTCTGTTGTAACACAGCACTGTGAAGCATATAGAGAAGGAGAGGTGATCCTCTTCAGCATTCACAGAGTTGAAGTTTAACAGCAGATATGTTAGTCTATTAATGCCATTCCTTCAGGGGATCAAATGCCTTCACACTGTATGCCACTGAAAGCTCAGCATCATAACTGGAAGGCATGCTTGTTTAGCAAGTACAGAAAAGCACTGACACTACTACTGTATTTCTATTGTTTGCTTTTAGTTTGACAGAGTTGTTTTTGTGAATAATTGTCTTAGTAATTGATTTTGTTGTGTTTTTGTTGAAACTGCAGTGTAAGCAGGGGTGCACACAAGATTTTTTGTTCAAAAGATCCTCACACTACAGTAAAAGTCCTACATCATTATTTGTTTTTTTGTTTTTTGGGACAGATTTCACTTTTAGAAGCTCCAGTGAATCTTGTTGTGTCTTCCCGCTCCCAAACGTACACTGGTGCTGAACAATGTGACGTCACGTTGAATTCCTTTTATCTCTTATTTCTTCTTGCAGCTTTTTATCACATGATTTGAGTGCAAATAAACTACAATGAAATCTCCAACTGAATCCTGTGTCTTTTTGCTAACCCGTGGTAAAGAGTATTACTCAAATACTGCACTTGTACTGTGCTTTACTTTAAAACTTCAATTTTAATGCTACTTTATACTTCTATTGTGATGTAAGTTGTATGTAAATACTGTGTAAGGGCCACAGAGTTAAATCTATTAGATATATCACCAAAAAAAGAAAACACAAGGGGGGGGGGGGCTCGGACTATAAGCTATCGATATATCACTCACAGGAGACTTTGTTTTGCAGAACAAGCATTTTTACTTTAATACTTTAAGTCCATTTTACTAATAATACTTCTGTTAACTATTTTACCCCCCCCCCATTCTCAGTTCAGCTTGTCCAATATGACGATTTCGTGCTTTCCTCTGTTTTATATAATTATAAAATGAATATCGTTGGGTTTTGGACGATTGGTTGGACAAAACAAGACATTTGAAAACATCCGTTTAGGCTTTAAGAAACTGTGATAGATGGAGGGATTTTCACAATTTTGTAACACTTTACATCAAACTATTAATGAATTGATTAATCAAGTAAATAATCAATAATGAACAGCTAGTACTGTTGTATTAGCACTGTTACTGAAGTAAAGGATCTGAACACTTCTTCCACCACTGTTTTTTATCCAGCAACAGATAAAACATTAACATAAGGTTAACATAATGTTTGTGTTGCCTGCCCTCAGTAAAACCTCGGTGACCAGCAGGCCTTAAATCCAACCAGACACATCATGTGTCTCTTAGCTGTAATAGGCCAAAGTCCTATTTATAATAAACCTTTAACAGCATGGAGTCAGGCGCATGCGCGGTTGGAGCTGGATTGTTGCAGCCCCAGACAGGGCGGCCCGTTACCATGCACTGCACCGCGTAGGGTCTGACAACGACTACGGCAACGGGCATTGACATAAGGAATACTGCCAGCGTGATAACAACACAGACACTCCTGAATACAGTGAGTATCACCGCGCGAAATAATCCTTTGACCCACTCTCGCATTCTTGTTTCTTTTTTTTTGTGCGTGGTGTTTGCGGGGGAGCGTGTGTTTTATTCCCATGCAGAGAGGAGGATATATTCCCCGTGCACTGTCAGTCCTGAGCTATTCGGGGAGGCCTGTAGAGGGGGCCGCTAGGAGAGCAGCACCAGCGTTGCGGGTTTTTTAACCGAAAGGCACCCAGCAAACGGGCACATTTATTGTTCTCAGCTTGGGCTTGAAATGTCAGACCCCCGCCCATTTGTTCTTGTTAGACTTCGGGGTTTTGCACCCACGATTTTGCTGCAGTCATTTACGGAGCTTTCTAGAAGGCCCAGCAGGTTTTTAGAGAATATACTTCCCTTTCGTGCGATAGGCTATACAATAATCCATGTTAAATAGAAATGACACCTACTTCAAGGTATGCGCTCGCAAATGTAGCTGAGGCTGCATGGTTTTGTCCTATAAACGCTTTTATTGTTGGTTATATGGTTGTAGTTTATATTATCATGTAATTGTAAGCTAGCCCCATGGGAGACTGCAGCACGCTGCTGAAGGTGCAATAACAATATTATTAGTGTTACCTCCTGAAATCACTGCTTACACTGCCGGTATTAAGCGTGATACCGTTGTTTTTAAGTGTGGAATTTGGTGACATACTGTAATTTCTCTTTCAGGCTGTCACCTGCAGACACAGTGTGACCCATCATTTTACAGTTCATGACTTGCTAGTGTTAATGTGCATTTTTACTGCAGGGTATGTCAAGGTGTCACAGGCCCATTTTGACAAGACACCACTGGAAGGTATTAGCAGGCGAGCAAAGTGAGCACAGAGAAGGCTGGAGCTGCCAGATGTATAAAGCTGCTCACAAACATCAGGGTATTTCTGTTTAATCTAGGGAGGATTATGCTCACAACACATCTGTAGATTAAAACTGAAACTAAAGATGCTTCTCAGGCACTGTGTTTACAGTAAAAAATCAAGTGTATTGGCCAATATCACCAGTGTCAGTGGGTTTAACCGGCCCACAACTGCCACAACTAGCCCTCAACGCCTTGGGATATAAGGAAAGTAAATTTCCTTATGCCCCCCCCCCCACTAAACAGTTTATACAGATTACAGTCAGGTCTAATACTACAGTATAACATCCTACATCAGGAATCCAGGACAAATACATTAAAATAAGTCCAGTAAAGTAGGTCCATGAATAAGAGCTGAAACAATTAATTTAATCAGCTAACTATTCTGATAATCGATTAATTATTTAGGTCATTTGTAGAAGTAAAAATACGAAGCATCATTTGTATCGGCTTCTCTGTGTGAGGATCTGCTGTTTTCCTGTCTTACATGATAGTACATCGAGAAACAATTCTATGAAGACATTTAGGAAACTTTAGGGAATTGTAACAGCCATTTTTCAGTATTTTCTGACATTTTATAGACAAAATGATTAATGAAGAAAGTAATCGGCAGAATAATCAATAATGAAAATAATCCGCAGTTGCAACCTAAATACGTATATCATATCCTTCGAAGTCCAAGATGTCTGGTAGGTTGAGTAAAGGCAAGGGGAGGATCAGATGTGGTGTGGACGTGGTGGGCAGCGGGGTTCAGTAAAGGGTGGGGTATCTTGGAAGATGGATATAAGACGAGCAATCTGTGTACATGTAGAGGCCAATCAAAGACAGATGAAATAATCTGTTTTATTAACTAACTTTCAGCCAAACAAAAAAAGCATTCCAACTGACTGACCATTTCTCTCTTCTTATGTTGTTTGTTTCAGGTAGGGGATGGCAGTTAATGTGTACGCCACATCTGTGTCCATTGACAACCTCAGCCGACATGACATGCTGGCATGGGTCAACGATTCGCTGCACCTCACCTACACCAAGATCGAACAGCTCTGTTCAGGTAGGGCTAAAGTTCCAATCTAATACTGCTGAAAAAAAAAAAAAAATCAGAACAAGACAACAAAAACAAATCTTTGCGTCTTTGTGTTTTACAGGAGCGGCATATTGCCAGTTCATGGACATGTTGTTCCCAGGTTGTATCCTTCTGAAGAAGGTCAAATTTCAAGCCAAGCTGGAACATGAATCTATACACAACTTCAAAGTGCTTCAGGCAGCTTTTAAAAGGATGAGTGTTGACAAAGTCAGAATACTTTTATCATATTATCATGTATTCCACTATATTTTTAATCATATTTAAGATGATTTGTTGTTTTCACATATAACAGCAGCATAACATGCATGTTATGTCGCATGGAGCTATTCAAGCGTTCCCTGTTTTCATCCTCCAGATAATTCCTGTGGAAAAGCTTGTAAAAGGGAAGTTCCAGGACAACTTTGAATTCGTGCAGTGGTTCAAGAAGTTCTTTGACGCCAACTACGACGGGAAGGAGTATGACCCTTTACTATCCAGACAGGGGCAGGACGTGGCCCCTGCCCCCAACCCAGGTGATCACTTTATCCACAAACCAAAGAGAACCCCAGGTAAACCAAACAGTTTTGGCTTTGCTGCACGGTCTTGCTGAGCTTTGGATGGCTCAAAAGCGCTCCCTGCAAGCAAGTGGTGTGAGCAGCACGATTCACAGACTGGCCGCTGTCTTCTTAGATCCATCTCACTGCCCAGCATTCACGAGCAACATGACACCGTGTAAGTAGGGTTGGGCATCGTTTGGATTTTAACAATTCTGATTCCAATTCTGATTCCGGTTCTTATCAATTCTCGATTCCGATTCTTTGAGGGGTGGAGTTGAAACGGGTCACATGCCTATTTTCACAGATAAGAGGAAAGTTTTATTTTGATTCAATGGTGGTTTGCAGTTTTACAGGGCTTTTTCAATGTAAAATAAAGCCACACTAGAGTGCTGCTAACTGTGCTCCATGGCTGCAACTCAACAAGCGCCTGGCCGCTTCGGAAACCAAAACTTGCGCATGTTGAATTGGGAAGCGATTGATCGGATTTGAAACCAAATCCTCTAAACGATTCCAATAAAGAAAGGATTCTACTGGAATTGTAATTTTTGAAACGATTCAAAGTAGGAATCAGTTCTCGATGCCCAATCCTACCGTGTAGGTAAGTCACTGGTGGCATTGTAGTAATCACCACAGTGATTGGTGGGACGCAGCATTAGTGGGGATGAAAATCCACAACATGCAACTGCCAATTGTAACTCGCCTTCCCAATTCTAATTGATCATGATCAGTGATGCCAGAAGACCCACAAAAATATCAAATGCGACCATTTTCTCCAGTGTTCTGCATTAAGCAGCTGATGCAACTCAATTTCTGATAAAACTGATAAACGCAAGTTTGTCTCATTTTACTAACAACAGTAACATCGGCCTGACCAGCCTTGCTATGTCTCTGTGAAAGCTTTTTGCTTGAAAATAATGGCGAACAATCTAACCTGATTTGTAGTGTGTCATAGGCCTGCTTTGTGGCTTTGTCACTGGTAAGAAGCAGTGTGGTTGTAAACGGGCAGAATGACCCTTTATTTTTTAAACTTTGGTAATGCGTGTTGCCATGTTTTGACTTTGAGTTTAACACCTCTCCTGAAGCACTTATAGAGGTTTGGCAGGACGCAGGGGTTTTCTGTTTTATCGATTTTTGTCTCAAATAAATGTGACATTCTACCGTTTTAAATGATTTAATACATTTATATTTATAATTTGGCTTTTTAAAATTTGGCTATCCAAATTTGATATCAGTTCTGTTGTAAAAAAAAAAATTTGAAATCATTTCACAAAAATGGCATATCAAAGGCACAACATTATGCTATAAGATGATGACATCAGCTCTCTATAATGTGCTATATCCATCGCCACAACTGCTACAAAGCCAACATCAATGCAGTCAATTCATTTTAATTCAAATGATAAACATCTCTGACCACTCCAGGACCACAGAGGACATCTCCAACAGTTCCCAAAAACATGCCAACGCCACAGCGCGTCCAACACAACACTCCAGCTCTGAGGAAGAATCCATCTTTGTCTAGAAACGGGGGAAGTGATGCTGAGATCATGGAGCTAAATCAACAGGTAGACAACAGTACTTAAACCATGTCATCTATCTACCCTATCTATATACCCCTTCTCAGTCTCATGTCTACGTCTACTTAAATCAATTGATTTATTGCATTAATGGAAATAACTTTTTCACAGAAGACATTTTGCGCTGTTACAGTAGGAAAAGCATTCATTAATGACAGTCACAATGTCGGCTATGAAAAAAAGCGTGTAGTAAAATAGTGCCACTTAAACGGGTTTATTTTTTTTATGTGCTGCTATTTTTCTTTCCTGTCTAAGTGTATGGAGTTGAAGTTGACTGTAGACGGACTAGAGAAGGAGAGAGACTTCTACTTCAGCAAACTACGAGACATTGAGCTGATATGCCAGGAACACGAGAGTGAAAACAACCCCATCCTCAGCAGGATAATCGACATTCTTTACGCAACAGAGGTATCCATCCTTTATCAGCAACAAATCCAGGCTGCACTGCACCATTTCCATCTGCGTGCTCTTTACTCACTGAGTTACAATAGAGAGCCAGAGGGAAACCTTCAGAGTTCTATTCCAGAAATAAGTACACCCCCCAACCCTATTGACATTTGTAATAAAGTAAACATAACCATACTCAACAGTATGTGAGTCATGTGGCTCACTCCATATATGTGGCTCACTCCATATATTCAATTAATATTGGTCATTTAAAAAAACTAATAGCGTGTCTGCTAATACAGATAATCTAATACTGTTATTTATTCTATATTTTTCTTTTTAGACACCTTAAACACTAAATAAATAACTAACTAAGTTCAGACATCTGTCTGTATCCGTCTGTAGCAGCAGGACCATGGAGGTATTAAAGAGAACAGGGCCCATTCAATCCAATGAAAGTTGATCAATGGCTGCATGCAAATGGCTTCACAGCCCAGCCCTTGGGGGCGAGAGCTGGACAGAAATGATCAAACAGTGTAGAAGGTTTTAGACAGCATCGATTATATTAGAAAAAATAACTTAGATCAGAGTGTTGGTGGGTATCATAGATATGGACGAAATCAAGTTATGATGACAGAAGTACCCGCATTGGTGCGCAGGTACATTTTAGTTATTTATTTAGAGAGTTATTGGATGACAATTGTCCTAAGTATATGGACAGTAAACTCTGGGAACAAGTTTATTTTTTCTGAAAGACAGATAAAACAAATGCTCAATGGGAGTATATAATTAGTTACAAAAGCTAGCCCGGACGTGACATCAGAAATTGGGCTCTCTGTGTAGAGGCCATTGTTTATCTGTTTGTATGTCGTCTTTGATCAGGAAATTTTTTTAAGTAGAAACCCTTGAATGATAACTTTTTCTCCCCGTTTCTCAGGATGGCTTTGCACCTCCGGAGGATGAGGACCTCGATGAACAAGCTCACCTGGACCAGGATGAATACTGAGCCCTTCATTTCCCTCCCCCCTAACATCCCCATCTTCCCTTTCCTTTTCCTTTTGCCCTCATTTGTTTTCTAGTCTCTCTGCACACTCTCTTTAAATACTCACCATTATCCTTACTCTCTGTCGTTCTTTTCTTTCTCATATGTATATCTTAACCCTCCCCCTCCACCCTCTGGCCATCTACACAGTATACACAACTACTCTGCATCAACATCTGCTGCTCCTCCCTGCCTCCACTTACACAGTAACAATAGCAGTAATGTATGGCATATTCCAGTTATTTCAGCATGAGTACCACAGAAAATCGAGCCGAGCTTGGCATGGAGGTTGTTATGGCAAACAGTGAATTTTAAGTCTGTAAATATTGCCGACCTTGTGATTTCTGAGAGAATAATGTCTTTGCTCATTATGGAGTTATTTATTTGCCTTTGGTGCGCTGTGATACTTATTAGAGCACAGAACAATACTGCTCCAATGTGCCACCAGGACACTCCCAGGGCCACTAAAACTGTAACAAAAGTGACTTTTTAAATAACAATTTCTTATTTATTTAACTTGTATTTAATTTAGATGAACTTTCTGTAGCAGAATTGGTGCAAACCCTGCTGTACATGAATTGAAAGCTGAGGCCATGCGTGTTATGTGTTGTTCAGTTATGGTTTGTGCTTGAGTCAGAATCAAGCCTTTAGTTTCTGTTATGGTGTGTTCATGGCATGTAAAAACGCTGAAGGAAATCCTTTGGTGTAATGACTCAAGGCGTATGATCAGTGCTCTGCAATTATGTATTATTGATCAGCAACATATCTGAGCATGAGAATGTTAAACATTGACTGTGAATGAGTGATATTTTGTATATGTATTTTGTGTGGAGATTTTGTCTGATGTCGCACGATCCTGGTTAATTACCGCTGTATCTTTTAGGCCGACGTGCAGAAGCCTATGAGTTTGAAATTTTGAGGTGGAAAGCCACCTGCAGACTGACAACTTGGTTATAGATTGTAGCAGTGCTAATGTTTTATTCTAAAATATAAGGGAGCCTGACACTGGAATAATACAGACAATTTTTACATGTCAGGTTTTGTCATGTTTATCCTGCTAATCATACTGTGTACACTTTTCATTTGCTGTTAAGGGTTGCCTAGGGTATATGAGATATAGTTTGGAAGAAAGTCAGTATTAAAAAAAATCTGTGACCAGTTGACTGGTCATCATAAGCATCCAGTTAAACCAAGGAAGTCTCCTTGTCCCTTCCCAGCTTTTTTTATTTGCAAACTGGCTGTCCTCTGCTCTGAAACTTGCAGTCATTGACCATGTAAACATCTACAGAACACTCATCTTTTGAGTTTTGAATAAATAAAAAGTTGTGAAATAAATGGTGGTGGTTTATTTTGAGTGAGAATAGATTTGTATTGCAAGCTCACATGGGCCACATGTTCACAATAAACCCTACAAGTAAAGGGTTAACGTTAGTTTAATTGTATATGAGATTATATGTGGTCCGCAGTAAGCCTGTGCAAATCTATGACAAACACATAACATTGCCCGAGAGATTATGACCCTGGCACCTCTTTTGGTGTGCAAGTCAGAGTTTTAATGTTCATGTTAACACTGCGAAGTAGAGGGTTCACATCTTTTCATTATTTAAGTTCGATACAGTCAAATATTTAACCTATTTTGAACCTTAGTTAGATGATAACAGCTTCTTCCAGATTTTTGTAACTTTCACTGTAACCTAAAGTTCATCGAGTCACCCGCCGTGAGCTGGATTCGAACCTGCGATCTGCCGGACAAGGTAAGCGTTCTGAATTTAAATCCCCAAGCTATAAAGCCCTAGCCTGGACGCCAGCCGAACTTAGCCCCGCCCACAACATTCGAGGTCTGTAAATTCTGACTAGAATCTTATGCAGCGTTCCAGGCTACCCGTAACCCGTGTTTTCACAACCTTCTTTCCGTGAAAGTGCCCTGGAACGGCAGTCAAACCCGTAACTTACTACTCGTGAACTCGTAACAGATCGTTGTACTCCCAGTTACAGTTTTGACGTCACACACACATAAACAACAATGTCGACCCTTTTGATGCTGTACAGACGCCGGTGATTAACTGTGAGAAATAGACATAAATAGGCAACGTAAAGTAATTCCACACATTGTAGTCCAAACAATACACATACGATTGTGTACTACTGCAGGTTATGTTTATTAAATTAAGCCCAAAATATGTTGCCGACTAGAAATCGCTAGTATCAGCTAGCGCGAGCTAACGTCAACGGTAGGTAGCCGCTAGCTAACGCTAATGCTAGCTAGAAGGGTTTGTCGTGACTTTGCCTGGAACGCTACCAAGTTGTGAGTCGTGACTTGAAGTCGTAACTTACGGGCTAAAAATTGTGTCTGGAACGCAGCATGAGTGAGTATGACGATGTCAGGCTAATGACGCCCTCTAGCGATCAGAAATCCCATAGTTATTTCACGTCATTGTATTGATTAATACTTATTTTGTGTCATGAAGAACATTGCTTTGGCTTTAAGATCATATGATATCGTGTCATACGTCAGAACGGGGGATTAGCTCAAATGGTAGAGCGCTCGCTTAGCATGCGAGAGGTAGCGGGATCGATGCCCGCATCCTCCATAACGCTTTTTTTTTATTTTTTTATTTTTTATTATTATTATTATATTTACTGAGCGAAACGGACTTATCATTTAACATTACACTTCAAACCCTTGTCGTTTCGCCGGGGTAACAATGAAGGTACCTTGAGAAAACTATCCTTCTGCGTTAACGACCTAACGTTACTTTTTATCCAGTAGAAACTAGTCGTTTGACATGCTAGCTCGTTCCAAGTTTGTAGTTCTGACCAACGTTACTGACAAGGAAAACATGTTTATTAAGGAGAATCTTCGACCAAAATAAAATGTCTACGGTGCATGCAACTGAGTTTATACAAAAACATCAAGCGTATCAATCAGTACTATAACGTCTTGCTCCATTTGTCCCACGCTACCTATAAATGTCAAAAGCTTAACTCCTTTTGCATTGGTTTTTACCTGCAGTCAATATTCCAACGGGAGCGTCACCGTCCTTGAAAATGCAGAATACCGATGATAGTGCATGTAAAAAAATGTGGTTGAGCTGGTTAAAGATGAGAATTAACCAGTAGTCTGTTGGTTCTATTGCTGACCAGCAGATGGCAGCACAGCAGCATAAGTTGTGTTTGGGGGCCGCTATGAGAGGGCCGCTATGAGAGGGCCAGTGAAAGAAAGTTACACTGTTCCAGTGACTAGGAAGTCATTCGAACGCTGCGCTTTGAGGAAGGTCTGTTACGTAAAATAGCACAAATCCCCAAAAGACATTTATATTAAACAATATTTGATTAATCGCTGATTTCACGCACAGTGTAATTTAAAAAATTGCTAGAGCCCACGTTATATTTCAAAATTTACTTAACTTACCTGTAGCTTCATTGCCGTCCATTTCTGCCAAATGAATCGCCTGGCAACCGCAGAAGGAAACTGAAAATGTTATCCCGCCGTCGCACTTTTTTACCCAAGCTAGCGGTGTTTCCAATGATAGCGTTTTACCATGCTAAACATTTAATTCCAGAGAATAAACTAAACTGTAAACCAGTGAAACTAACTTTACCCTGCGTCCTGTTCTTAATATTATTTAGCAGGTCACAGACTTGGCTTAGCTAGCTACATAATGAGTTCGAGTTGACAACTTGTTTTCGACCAAGCTATCGCTAGGAGGCGTCCTTTTATTATGACGAATCATTGGGGGCATTCGATTTCACGTCATCAATTTTCACATTGGATATATATATATATATATATATATATATATATATATATATATATATATATATATATATATATATATATAGTCATATCGCAAGCAAAATTGATTAAAAAAAAAAAAGTATATTATCCAATCTCAGTGGAAGTTCATGTAGTTCGCTTGCTAAAATGCTGGAGACACCGTTCATAACCCACGCTTGCCAAGTATACGTTTTATTTCCATTATTATTATGTTTGTCATGCTTTCTCATATTTTTTAACAGAAATGTTTCCCCTCCCATCTCCTCTTACAGCATATTGAATGTCATATATGAATCTCGCACTACCAAACCACACTGCACAAATGTAGTATTTTTCTACATTTCTTTAAAATAAATATCCACAAAAATTACATTTAATTTTTTTTAATTCCCAATAACTTTGGAAGGAAACTTGTTTAAGCCCCTAAGACATGAACGCTGCTGCCACTGAACAACACTGGAGAGCTTTAACAGCCATGTATGTGATCAGATGACCGGACAGATTATGTAAGATTAGAAACGTTTGTAGTTGTTACTTTATTCACAAATTCAAAAGTCAGACAAATACTGCACACTGTTGACAAACTGTTAAGTTCACAATAAATCAGCACAAAGGTGACAGTCTTACCCTGCGACAGCAGCAACCACAACAACCAAAAGAACAACATCAATAATAATAATAATGATGATGATGATGATATTTTAAGCAAGATAAAACTAACCGTCATTGTGAAATAATAACAATTTGCACCACTACATTGCAGTAATGGATTTTAGCAATTACATGTCAATATAAGAATAGGCTTGCTTTATTGTGTACTGTAGGCATTCTAATGCTTGTAATCTACAACTTGATGGTGTCTTTGGTCAAATGGCAAAAAAAACGTTTTCAAAAACACAAGGGCAACATACATGTGAAATCATTTCTTTGTGTGTGTGAAATCCAGCAGATATCTCAAGCTCCCAACATTTTCTTCACCATGTAACCAGGCATGTTGTAGAGGAAAAGAGCCACGATGGCCAGCAGCAGGAGAGCACTGACAATCTTGATGGTCAGCCACCTGTACTGGTCACATATCAGGTGTTTCGCAGCCTTGAAAGGAATGAGGAACCAGAGAAGGGCGATATCTGGACGGCTGGTGGAGCAGAGACAAACAGTGTGTTAGAAATTTGACAATCTATATTCAAAAATCCATTGGGTCCAAATACACTGTATTTATCATAAGTGGTGCAGTAACAGTACTGATACAACCCAGGGCTGATACAAACCAGTAACTGTAGCCAGGCTGCCATTGGCAACCAATTCTTGGCCTGTTGTTGCCATCAGTGGCAACCACTTTTTAAACATATAAAAAAATAAGGACAGCAAACAGCAGAACATGCTCCTCAAAATTAATATATATATATTTTTTAAATATTTGTTGCATTTGTTATATTTATTTATTGCTTGCTGTTACAGTCAGAACGCTGCATGTGATAATGCTGCACGTGTTGGTGCGTTTACGCATGTGCACACAGACATAGAGACAATGGTGAAGCAAATTAAGTTGTTTGACTGTAGGGTGAAAAGTTTGACTAACCCGTCAACATCACAAATACATATGCAAATTGATTCAACTGACCAAGAACCAGATGAACCTGAATGGAAAACAAAAATGATATTTGTGAAGTCTTGAGAGACGAAGTAGCCTGTCCGGCATCTTTGAAGCTGGGCGCAAAATTATACTGCAAAGCATGTACAGCATACACCTCGGTGAGTGACCCATCAAGTTGACTAGTTCAAGGTAGCACCTCCTACAGAACCACAGGGGTAGACACACTGGAGCTCGAAGCAACACAAGCAGGCAGCTTGGCAGGCAACGATATAATGAGGTGATGGCTGCAAGAGCTGGCACACCCAATGATGGGCTGATGAACATTCATAAGGTTAATGTCGCTAACAACACTACGAAAGAAAAATAATTTGGTTTTATATAACTGCACAGTATCTTAAATACTCAAAATATAAGGTGACTTAAAATGGCAACCATATTTTCAGTTTCGGCAACCAAAAGCTGATGCCTCTTTTTAAAGTTACTGTTGAGCCCTTAACCTGACGTTATAATCACTTCCTGAAACCAGATTTAAAGAAAAAATTCAAGGACTTTCCTTATTGCAGTCAAGTAGTTTTTAACGAATTTGAAGTTTTTTTTTAAAAACATCTAACAGTAATTTAGCTTACATTACTTTATTGATGAAATAATGTAGTCCGCTAAAGTTGAAAAAGTAACCAGGGCCATAGTCTGGCATTGCCAGACCTTCCTCCACAACGCTGCAGGGAGGGTCTGGCTAGTCTACACAGCATTCCGGGATAGGGGAGAGCTCTGGTTTATTGGAATTTCTTTTAACCAATCACAATCGCACAATCATAGTCCGCTAAGTGCCGGACGGAGCCACGGTGCCGCTGCAAAATAGCCTCAGGAAGGAACTTGTTTTGGTGGAACGTGTGTACGTTCAAAAGTTGTTTTAGTCGACAACAGAAAACTCCGATTGGACAGATAGTCTAGCTAGCTGTCTGGATTTACCCTGCAGAGATCTGAGGAGCAGTTAACCACAGTCCTCAGGAATCCACCGGAGTTTATAATTCCAACACAAAGAAAGCGGAAGGTAATGGACATCTGGCCGAAAAGAGGGACATCCGGGATTGCTCCGGTGCCGCCAGAAATTTCACCGGATGTCCCTCTTGGAACGTCGTGGATATCGACTACCAGGGCCATAATAGACTGTTGTAATGGTGTTGTGACTAAATGAAAACAATTTTTAGCACTTTACCTTAAGGATTCTAAAAGAGGGTCATCACTTTCAAGAGCACCACAAGCAAGGGATTGGTTGGGTGTGTTCATACTGAAATTGTTGCAATAATTTGACTTTGACAGTGTAACTAAGTAACTTAAGAGTTTCAGCTATTTAGAACTTTTATTTTGCAAGTTTAAACAATTAAATAAAGCTTGCTTCGACTTGATTCTATGAGCTGAAATGCATATGATAGACCGAGTCATGTGTTTTAAGCTTAAATTTACCGTAATTATCTTAATTAACTTATAATAACGGATGATGCAATAATAAGGCTCCCACTGTCCTTTCAGTTTCCGAATACATATACCACGCAAACAAGGACGCATGTACAAATGAGAGGACTACCAGAGTGATTGAGTGAGTTGTTCAGAGGTCATTTATGGACACATTTGAAATATCATAAATAACGCACAAACAGGACATGGCAAGACATTGTTTAAAGGAAGAAAATCTAAACTCTAACACAAGCCAACTCAAAGGTGAGCAATGGACATTGAATTTTAAGAAACAAGAAAAACTGCAGTTATCAAACCAACAGTAGCAATATGTTGAGATTTGTACACATTAGACTACATTAATAACCAATGATGGATGCACTCAAGATTTGTTATTCGTACTGCTATCGTAATAGTGCTATTATTTTGTCAAATGGTAAATTGCAAAACGTTCACAAACAATTCAAAATATTACTGAATGCACACCCTTTGAAATCATGTGCTGGTTTGAACTCAGACTCCCATCATTTTCTTCACCATGTAACCAGGCATGCTGTAGAGGAAAAGAGCCAGCATGGCCAGCAGCAGGAGAGCACTGACAATCTTGAGGGTCAGCCCCAGGTACTGGTCACATATCAGGTTTTTCACAGCTTTGAAAGGGATGAGGAACCAGAGGAGGGCGATATCTGGACGGCTGGTGGAGCAAAAAAAACATAAACAGAATTACAGAATGCCAAAGGCAGTCAACAATCTGAAATAAACACAGAAGAAAGTTTCTACAAAGCACTGATATAACCTGAGGGAAGACCTACTTACCTCCACACAAGGGATGATATACCTTTTTCGTGTGGAAGTTAGATAAGGAGATAACATTTGATAGCAGTGACCTGTGTTTGAGCCCTGTTATTACAGACTGTATGTAAAGCTCCTCATTCCTCATGTCCATACTGGTTATTAAATAAGTAATCACTACATTATGACTCTAGAGGACAAAATCCAGTCCTCGTATCATTCAAAAATGCATTCTAATGTTCAGCTGAAGGGAACATGAGGCCGTAGTTAAGACAAATCAAGTGGGTATCTACCAAAGTCCCAGTGTTTTTAGAACCTGAACCTACTCCAACATTTAAGATCAGTTAGATCTTTCTCAGATCTTTTATTCTCATTTTCACACACAATGTTTAGTTTTTTGCAACTTTATTCACAAATTCTGTCAAATTGTGCATAGTGCTGACCATGAAATGCAAATGTGCAAACCTAACCAGGACAGTGGTAAGAATTGCTCAAAGAAACTCAACTCAAAAGTAAGAAATCCAACTCACCACAATGAAAAATGATGTTTAATTTCATATGCAGTGAACATTACTATGGCATTGGTTAAATCGATAATTTTCATGATGTTCTTACCTTCATTATCTCTTGATCAAGTGAAATTCACTCTGAAATAACAAGGTTTAATTATCTTAGATAAAGTTCTAAATTCCCCCAGTATTTGTTTGTCTTCAATGCAAAAATCCTTTTAAGAAGCATGTACAGATATTTCTTTTCATTCTCGTATGATGTAAATATTATAGCTTGAAATATAAATTCTACTTCAAATCTTTTACTTTAAATAAGCACCTTTAACTATAGAAAATTAAATATGTTGATTAACTAAGCCGCATCAAATCTTTACTACCACTTTACACTGAACTGAACTGGTGCATTGAAAGCTTCATATGCATATAAATATGTAATAAAATCACAAACAAGTGGCAAGGGACGTTTAGAGGTTTTTTTCTTGTCACATTTTATGTGGATACACCAATGCTGACACTCAGCTCACTGATTTTCAGGTGACAAAAAATGTTAACAAGTGGTCTATGCACATTGAGTATCTTAAATAATCTACTTTTTGTCACCTGATAGCTGAGAGTCAATATATGAATATCCAAATCAATAGAATCCATCTTAATATTAAGGAGAAAATGTGTTTCTAAAAGCATTCTCAAAACATGTTGTTTTGCTATTGTTAAAATGACACGTGGTCTACTTAAATCATTGGTTGCATTCAGTTTTTAAAATGCTATGACTGAAGGGAAACTGTAGATAGAAAGTAGGAAAAGAGAGAGTTAGAAGCCATCCGCTTAGTGAAATTGCTGGAACCTTCTGCAGAGGTGTCTGAGCAACATCTCAAGCTCCCAGCATTTTCTTCACCATGTAACCAGGCATGCTGTAGAGGAAAAGAGCCAGCATGGCCAGCAGCAGGAGAGCACTGACAATCTTGATGGTCAGCCATTTGTACTGGTTGCAGACCAAGTTTTGTATGGCCTTGAGTGGAGTGAGGAACCACAGAAGGCTGGTGTCTGGGCGGCTAGAAGGACAAAAACACCAATGTTCAGAAAATAAAAAAAAAATACTTTAAGCATTATGGACCATTATTGTTGCTCTCTTTCTAAGACAAATTTAAATGTTAATATTGCTGAAATTACAGAAAATAGGACAGAGAAACAATTTACAATATTACAAAAGATTATTCTAGGTAGAAATACACAAAAGATATGACGAAACAGCAACTTACCATGTAAAGAAAGAAGATCCTAGGTATAAGTCCAGAACTTGGTTGAAGTAAATTCGGAAAAATGTCTTTCCTTATTTCGGGAAATTACTCTCTAATTTTATTATGTAATTTTACAATTGTTTAAAATTGTGTTTATGCTTGTTTTATGTTTGAGAATTCACATTTTTTCGTTTATAACCGATTTATCTTTTTATTTATTCATGCATTTATTATTGTTTATTTTGTATCATAGTATTTATTTAGTTATATCTGGCCTGTTTTGCATTGGACCACCTTTTGGAGTTTAACTTTTTAAAGTTGAGCTGGACTTGCAGCAGCTGAACAAAACGTATTCTTGCATTTGTGCGTCTGTGTGTTTATGGCGAGTGTGAAATATAACCAAACCATTGAATAACAATGTAACTGAGAAAATCGTTTTAAAAGAGTAGTCAGTAATACAAATCTGGACAATGGGGTGATAACAGAACATACTTGGGTTTCTCCAGTGGGTCTGGTTCGTTGCGTCCTTCACCAACTGGGCTTCTCTCTGCTTCCTCTCCTGTCAGGAGGTGCAGCTCTGCTTCCACTTTTCCCTAAAAAGACAACACAATCACTCACAATCACAATGGTAGTTTTAAGCTATTGTCCAAATCATTCAGCCATTTGTTTTTATTTTTAGGTTTAACATTTTGGGTTACTTTTTACTTTGACCTACCGTGAGTTCAAACTCGTCATCTTCATTTCTGGCAACAAATGGCCACCAGCCTTTGATCCTCTTCTGTTTGAAGATGGAGACCGTGGGCATCTCGGCTTCATTTGTCACCATCTCAATGGTGCACTGCTTGGCAGTCTTCGCCCCACGTGGAAAACGGTTCAGGTCAATTTCAATTGCACCTAAAAAGAGACATTATTCAACTTGGTTAAATGCCAGAAAGCTTAATTGGCATGGTGGAATAAACAAGGAGTAGTTTACGGACAGATCTATGTCTCATATCCAATTTGTTGGGAAAAAATGATCCAGTCTTCAAAAGTGTTATTTGGTCAACAAAGCTGTCAAGTTACCCTGAAAGCATGCAATTTTTTTTTAAATTGTGAGTTTAATTCTGAGTATTAACAGTGATTGATGAAGCCAAAGGTTATCATAAATGGTTGTCCACTGCACCTAAGAAGTCATCTGCAGAGAAATGGTCAGCGTCCCACACTTGCAGATTAAGACGAGCTGGGATCTTGTATTCAGTCTCATCCCAGGCAAACATGGACTCTTTTTTTGAGATGACGATCTTCTCTTCGGCCATGAGGTAGTCAAAGGGGTAGACGAAGCGCCAGTTGAAGTTGCCCTCCCCAGTGATGGAGTGGTAGTGGACATCTGTGTCCTGCTTGTCCTCCTGCTGCCCTTTCAACCAGCTGTTACAGGAAAAGGTGTAGGAGAAATTCACAATCTTGAAATCTTTTTTAAAAAATTGGCTGTTATTTTTTCATGTCAATCTAAATCAGAAGCAAATCATTTTGTGTTCCAATGTATTGTGCTAGTTGTACTCTAAAATGTAAAGACAGAGGAAAATTAGCCAGAGACGAAAAAATAAAACACCAAAAACAAATAGAGCTTATAATTACCCTCGCACAAATATGTCACTCGATTTCTCGCCAGTGAAGATATCATCATCCTCTAGAACAACCTCATCTGTGTTCCAGATGATTACCCTAAGTTCAAACCTGGACACAAGCAAACATTACAAGATATATGACCAAACACTGATCAGTATTGATTATTAAAAGTGTTCCTTGATTATACCTTATCTAAAAAAAAAAGCTCAAGGAGCTCTCCTCTGGCTGTTGGATGTTATCAGCAGTGTTTAGCTAAAAACATATATATAGTGTATGTAAAAGCTGTAAAGTGACATGTTTGACTAAAGTACATACTTCTTTGGTTTCCTTGGTGAAATATCAAGGGCGGGGGCAGGTGCAGTCATGTCCTTAGGGAATATATCCACCCACATCTCAATTCTCCCCTGAAAGAATTGTAACAATTGAACACAAGGAAATAAGGTCGTTAAGTAGGCAAACAAAACATTATAGTATAAATTGATTTGATTAAAATGTGAAGTTGACTGGAGTAGAGCCAAGCATGAGTACACTGAATGACATACTTGTTCAATCCCTGGTTTATCAGGGTGGTGCAGTGGTCTGGTTTCCACATGTTCTGGGACAAGTTTGCAGCCGACCCGTGGGATTTCCTCCCAGTGCTTCAACACGGTCAGAGCCAGATGTTCGTCTGTCTGCTTCTTCAAACCTGACAAACATCATCAAATGGTGGTTTAATACTAATTTAAAATCACACTTTTTTAATTTGCTTTACATTGAGGCAATTAGCTGCTGCTCCTGTGCAATTTAGAACAAGTACAGAAGTAAAATGATGAAAGGTAGGTATCATGATGGTAGGTGTATGAGTGAAAATTTTCATATACCGTTTTCATCCTCTATCTCAGTCGGTGCCATGAAGACACGGTTCTCCACCTTCACTCGTCCTGCAGGGCCGTAGTGAGGCCCATCCAGTTTGCCGTCCTTACACAGCTTAGCCAGGATTTGTGTGGGTTTCATCGGGTCCCGCCACACATTGTAACCATGGCTACGGAAAAGAGCAAAAGCAGTTACAGTTACATGATAAACGATGGATTATATAAACTTATAGTAACACTACAATATGTAGATCAGATCCTGAGAAATATCTCACATTTCCTGACTTGAATAGTCTTATAATAATCTTAGTGTCTGTAATAAAGTAAAATATTTTGGACATTTTATTACAGAACAAAATGTGTTAATGACAGATGGTGAAGATATTCAAGGGGAGTGCTGCATGATGTATGCACAAGCAAACATTCTCTTACGCAAGTTGAATGTACTGTATGTACAGATGGAGAGAAGTCTCTGTTCAGAGCATATTGTACACCATCTATACTGGAAACTTGTGGTAGGCAATCCCAGAGCTCGTTTTCTTCTGAATATCGAGTACAGCCATTTGAAAAGAAGATGGTGAAGTGCAAGTGTTTTTTGCTGCAGGAGTCAATACTTTACAAACTTGTCTAAGAAATCTCATGTTTACATTTAGTTGCTGGCTTAATGAAAATGAAATCATTTTGGGCTTATCAAACATAAGGTTTAGTACTACACACTACCAATTCCAGCTGTGGAGACATTGGTCTTGTCTTTTATCTGGATCCTGTACCATGTAATACAATCATACCTTGCTTATGAAATAGGTTAGGAAACTACATTCATGTAAAAACATATGTGTGTTAACCATGTAGAACACATACAACTATGAAAATATTTGGAAGTCAATTGCATGTACTATTCTGTGACTGACTAATGCATATTGATGATTTTAACTGACTAATGCTACCTGAGTCATCATGACTCTTTTCCTATCGTGTATTAAATAATAAACCACTATTTTTGCCACAATCCACCACACACTGCTGCAGGGAGTTGATTCTTACACAGCGTAGTTACATGCAACACCACATGTGGCTCTGTGTTTGCTGTAGAAACGGTTCTCAAGGTCAATTTTGGTTTCTCCAATCAGATCATCTGTTCCCACCAGGTCCCAGTCATAAATTGACACTGTGAGTGTGGAATCCATTGGGAATGTGGCCTCCACGTCAAAGGATCTGATAGGGTGACAAATATAGCATTTGTCAGATTTTCAGGCATATTTAAACATTAGGGCTGTCAACATTAACGCATTAATCGCGATGCGATTAAGGGCCGAGCATAACGCGTTATTTTTTTTAATCGCATGCCGCCATTTATTAATTTATTTTCACTTCACTCGGCTTCGCGTCGTGCCTAACAGGCTACTATTTTGAAACTTTGCCACACTTTGCCATACTTCCTTGTAACACATCCTGCTGCTGCAGGCATGATGGAGAAAGACAGCAGCAACACAATTCTGAACGTTGCTTTTTATTTTCCAAAACTCCCGGACGGGTCGAAAGCCATATGCACATTGTGTAAAGCCGAATTAAAATATCACAAAGCACGTCAAGCTGGAGCTACCACCTACGAGCTAAGCACAGTAGTACAGTTAACGTGACTCAGGTTGATGCTATAAGGCTCAGGCAAAGCACTATTTTGGAGAGAAATACTTGCCGACCTATGGATGAAACCAAATCCCAAAAAATTACTACCGGTCTTGCAAAATGGGTGGCAACTAACTGCAGACCTGTCGGCATTGTAGAGGACTCGGGTCTAAAAGACTACGGTTGGCATGTTCTGACCCGTCTTATACATAGCCGTCAAGGGGGACAGTAGTTTCACCATACACAGCCTGTAAGACACGGAGAAAGCAGCCCAACTGGAACTGCTGCAAAGTGCAACTGTGTCTCATTAACCGGTGATCACTGAACGTCAGTGAGTAATCAAAATTATTTAGGAGTTACTACACACTATATTGACTCTAGATTCAAATGTGTGACTAGATTCACACATTTTCTTTTGTTTACAGTAAATAAATAAATAATAAACAAATACAAATCTTAAAGTCAACTTCATAAAGTAACTTTTTTTGCATTCATTTGATTCCCAATCAAGATACACTGGTAAGAATGGCTTTCCATTGTTAATATGTACTTAAAAACAGTTCTCAAATGCAAAATAATAGAATTTGAATCCTGTGATAAAACATGCAATTAATCGCGATAAAAAAACATACAAAGCCCTATTAAACATACATAATATAGTCCAAACTTCGTAAGATCATAAACGTAATGATACTTTTATCAGAATTAAAGCATTTTACTTACTTGCCAAACAAAGGGTTCAGCTGTTTCGAGATGTAGTTCTCTTTGTCTTTGATCTCTGTCTTTCCCAGTCTGATTGCAATGTATGGATCAGCTTTCCCATTAATGTCAGCTGGATGCAGATCAGTTGCCTACCAGACAAAATGGATAATTTAAGAGTGAAATGGATAATCTAAGCATCTCCTGAGATATCTACAGTGGTATCCTCAGTCAAATGCAAATCCACTATAACCAAAAAGCAACCATTTCTATTAGCACTATCATTTAAAACACTACAGCTATATTTTATTGTGCAATCCTGTATTGTATAATGACAACAATAAATCCTTGAATCTTCAAAGTGTAGAACACATAGCTTACCCTGATAACGTAGATGCGGACGAGAATATTAATGGGATCGTTGTGAGGAATGTTCTGAAACATTCCCATGTTGGAGTCGAAGCTCATGTCTCTGGGCATGTCATCCGACACTTTGTACATGCACAGTGAGCCCTAAAGGGACACAGTCAAACAAATGAATTGTTATATTGCAAAATATATTGGCAAAAACATGTTACCTATAACTTGTTCCATAACATTTAATGCATTCCGTCCTGTCTGCAACTGTCTTATGTTAGCTAAACAAAATAGAAATCTATGACAAGCTCTGTTTATACAGACAATTGATGTAACTAAATTGTAACTTATTAAATGTTTTGTTCTCTAAACATTTTCTTCTTACTTTGAATTTTCCAACAATTCTGTCCTCATCCATCATGTTTTGGTCTTCATCATCGCCACCTTTTCCCCTGAACAGGTTAAAGCTGTGGAGCCAGTCTTCAAAGTTGTCAAATTCACTCTCCAGTTCCTTAGGGTACACCTTGTTTGAGAACACAAATTTATCAAAATTTTGGTTTTGAATTATCTTTTTCTACGAATGTGGCACTTTTTCTGGATTATACTGATCCCACCATGTCATGTACAACCAACAAGTATACTGTATATACACACACAACAGGTTGAATGAGAATTGCTCTCAGCTGTAGTGTAGGTTCTGAGTCAAATACCTTTAGTTCATCCAGCTTTGGCTTTTTCTTCTCGAATGGATCGATTCCCGGCTTCTCCTTTTTCTTCTTTCCTTTTCCTTTCTTGGTGCCTTTCACAGGAGAGTCATCAAGTTTGATATCTGAGTACAGGTTAGCAGTGAGGACAGAGTGACGAGAGGGAGCGGGGTGGTGGTTGGAAGAGCAGAGCACTCAAGACATAAATTCCACATGAAAGCCAAAACCAGCTGTGACTGTATACAACAAACATGCCATTGGAACTACTATTGGAGGTACACAGTTCAGAAGGGATACTTGGTGGTGTAACAGGATCTTCCAGCCAGGCAGCTGTGTGGTCTCTGTAAAGCTCATTAAAGAGAAGCTTGACTCGTTCTCGTCATTATTATCCACAGTCAAGCCATGTCACTAATACGCACCATGGAATGCAGTGTATACTACTATATTAGCATGCATAATATATTTTGTCATACTATAAATAGTTGATTGTCTGCAGCCTGGTGGGCACAGCACAGAATAAAATATGTTTCAAATGTAGCACTAAAATAAATGCTCATCATGTCATCAAATTGCACCGTCGGTGTTTCTTTTTTTGATTCACTGTAATTTTTCATTGACAACTTTCATGGCAAGCATATGGCTCATATGCATATATGGGAGAAAAAAAGCGCCTGTCCCACGTGTGGAAAATGTGGATTCATGTCAGCATCTACATGAAGGCAATCTTAGGCTACAAGGTTTACTACTGCACTGTGGAAGAAAATAATCAGTTAGTGATCTTATAAAAGCTGAATATGCATGAACACAATTTGAATGGTGAAAGTGTAATAAGTGCTTGTTGGGGGTGCATTCTGCCAGAAGCTTTAGAATCTTAGAAGGTTTACATCGGAGTGTATTTTTTTTTAGCTTTTGTCTCTGTTTTATGACCTTACTCAAAACATCACAGATTTTCTATTCCGCCCCATTAACCTTGTTCAAAGAGGTACGGAAGCATGCTGGATAATATAAAACTTTTAAATTGATGAGATAAACAAAACACCGGTCTTGTTTGCGTTTTATCTGGTTTTACCTCCGCCATCTGCAATGTCCATGTCATCTTTGTCCTCTGAATCTGAAAGAGCAGCTTCTTGAGCCTTGAGAACCTGTAGCAGAAGATCATTTCTCAGCTGGATTTATCAAGACGCAAACAAGAACCAGTTTCCCCAAGATACTTAAGTTAGGATCTGAGTTGATCAAGTTTAAAAAAATAAATTAAATAGTAAGAGCATTTAATTTCAGCTGCTATCATACTTTGTAGCTCAACCTTATCCAGGTCTGCAGTCAGTAAAGCAAAAGAAGACTTAAAATGGCTGTGCTGTTTTCCTGTTTCTCACCTCTGTCAAAGTTTCAATGGAGGCAAAATATTTGGACCACCAGTCCAACATGCTCTCGTCAAGTTCGTCCTCTTCAATCTCATCACCCTTCTTTCTCTTCTTCTTTCTCCCCTTTCCATCCTTGTCATCATCCTTTTCATACAAGGTGCATTAAACAAGCTGTCAGTAAAGCTCTAGGGTTTCTTGCAGCAACATAAAATCTTTCACTTTTAATTAATTAAGTGTAAAGCACTTTTCTTACCTCGACTTTGACCACAGTGTCACACTAGGTAGAAAGCCAGATTGCATAAAGTCAAATAATTAGCTTTCTAGTGTGCAAATGCTTTCTGTTTTAACCATGTCCTAAAATAAAAATAAATGAAACTTACAGAGTCTAGTTTGACCACAGTGTCCATCTTCTTAAAACCAGGCTCAGGTTCTATGTTGACGACAATTATTTCCTCTGAAAGATAAACGGAGAACGTGAATGGGTTTCTTTATGTATATATATTTCTATGTGTATCTATATAATTGGAAACTGTTGTGTATTGCACTAGCAAACACATACTGTACTTTATCTTTTACATTTTAATATGTTAAAACATGCACTATGGTTTAATGTCTCCAGGTTTTAGTTTATACCTGTAGTGGACCAGTTGTTGGCCTGCTTGTCTTTTGCCCTGTAGATGAACCTCCGCAGGGTGGTGACGGCATTGGACCCAACCAGAGTGTAGCGGCCAAAAGCCCTGCAGTCCACCACCCGGATGTTCAGTGGCGGGTGAAGCAACTCATTCTCAGGCAAATCCTGACACACAAATTACAGAATTATTTGATTGACAAGAATAGTCTTACAGGAATTTGTTTTTGAATTATTCTCAATGATTCTTTACTAATTTGCATGGAATGTAAACATGACTTTAATTTAATAAAAGGGGTTAAAAAAGCAAATATTAATAGAGTAATTTAAATAAATAAGGTACCACTTCAAACCACTTGACAAGGGTGCTGAAGTTGGGGTTTTTCTTGTAGTTTGGGATGAGGGCTGACTGTACTCCCTTTCCGGCACATTCAATGTCCACACGAGGCCGATCCACCTGGGCCAGATTGACCCTCTTCAAGTCCCTCAAGCCCCAGAACAAAACCTGAGGGACAGGGTGGTTCAGTGATTCTGTTGCTGTTTTACTTTACTTTTCTGTTAAAAAAAAAAAAAAAAAAAGTCTTAACCTCAATCCTGTATTTGCTGAGCACTGGTCTGATCCCCAGCGGTACAGGCAGGATTGGGCCACGTTCCATATCTGTGGGACCGTCTATGGGAGGCAGGTCAGCTTTCCCATTGGGGCCAATCTAACAGACGACACAATTAAAGTATTATAAATCATTTATTTTCAATATGATCTGACAACTTTAGTTTTGTAAACAGTACCCTCACAACTAGATGGTTTGTGTATCTGGCAGCCTTACCTGCAGCAGTTCAAAGGCTGCCAGCATTTCTCCAGCGGTGCAGTTCCCACGGTAGATCTGATAGTACTCCAGTTGAGGAGGAAAGCGTGGGGGACCATAATGCTCGTCCGCCATCTTTACCACAGGTTTGGCAAATGTTCTGCCCATGAATTCAGCTTTACCCTGGAAGCATAATGGTAAATTAATCTTTAAAGGTTAAAACAAGAATTCTAGTTTGAATATTTGAAAGAATGGTCTTTTTAGCCTACCATAGCCAATCTGTCAGTGTTCATATTACAAAGGCTTTATTTAAAAAAAAAAAAAATGCTTATGGTGTATATATTAATTATTTGATGTGTACTATCAGCAGGAAGAAACATGGCTTGAGATGCTCATGTTTCCAGGCAGACTATATAAAAAAACCATTGAAGATAAAAGAAGAATGAACAAAAGCAACATACCTAAAATAACCAGTGAACTGCAAAACAGACATTATGTATTCATGTAATGTTAAAAAAGAAATCATTGAATGATTACGTTTCAAAAAATAAAATATAAAATCTCTCTTGCAGTTAGTGGTTATGAAGAGTCCAAATTATCTGTTGGTCACATACAGAAAGCACAAAATATCACTTAAAGGAATGCAACAGGTATAAGTTAATCTATCCTTATGGACATATCTTATTCCTCTTGCATGCCTTTTAATACAATCTTCTCTGCACACATTACAGTGCTTCTACAGTACATCAAGCCATAAGAATCCACACTCTACTTATCCAATGGGTCATCCAAAACAATGGTGTAATTGTCAGGAGTAAATATAAAATTGTCAGTCAACAAACACATTCTTTCAAATATATTTCATATCAGGCTGCTATTAACAAACACATCTATTGAGGGCATATGACACACAGGTTTAAACTCATTAAGTGGCATGTCAAGTCTTACATTTCAAGTAACAGACTCTTAAATTATTAGAATGATAAGGATGGAGAAGAATGGTGTTGTTATCTAGTAACCTAAGCTGTGCAAAGGTAGACTGTTTGCTCACATTAATACAAATGGAAAAAGAGAGGCGTCACTATTTCAGAAGAACCCTTACCACTGTGTCTTGATCATAGAGTTCAATGACGATAATAGGAGGGTCGTCTCTCAGTTCGGTGGCCTCTCCAAACAACTCCACATTCTCAAAGACCAGCAGCTGGTCCCATGTCGGGCACAGAGTCTCAGGCAGAATCTGGAAAGAAAATAAAACATTTGATAAAGATGCAGGATCTGCTATTCAATAAATCATATCTTAGGCTGA
Organism: Sander vitreus; assembly: GCF_031162955.1. Taxonomy (NCBI): domain Eukaryota; kingdom Metazoa; phylum Chordata; class Actinopteri; order Perciformes; family Percidae; genus Sander; species Sander vitreus. Next base: position 7,800,992 of record NC_135874.1, on the reverse strand, counting down.
CCGCTGAGTGTGCTCACCTCAGTGACCTGGCTTTGTGTGGAGAAGAAAATTCTTGCAAAGGGATCAGACAGACCTGTGCTATCAGCAGCAAACAGGCTGCGAGCTTGGTACATGTGGACCCGCAGCTGGAAGATCTGTTTCACTGTAGACAGATTTAGACGCTCATAATTGAATCAATAAGTCCATAAATTACACTTGATATGTGCCGTGCATTTACAGACATTTGTAAAAAAGTATATTAGAATTATCATAATTCTATACGTTTAAAACATGGTGGGTACGGTATTTAAAATAGCATGTTGTAAAAGAAGCTGTCAGTCTTTATTTCAGTGTAAAGTTAACATATATTGAATTGAAAATATTGAATTTGTCGATGATCTTACTCATGTAGGTGAGGCTGATGGGAGGTGAGCACGGCATGCCAGGTCCTTTGGACAACTTATTTTCCTCAAATCCATTGGGCAGGCCCTTCAGGTAGTCTTTGCGCTGTCTAGTCAGACCCAGCCACAGATAAATCTCTATCTTGGACTGGACTGTCCAGCCAGCAGGCCCAAAACCTTTCTTACCAGGGATCTTTAGTATATGAGGAAAAAGTGAAAGGGAATTTAATTCATCCATCCATCCATCTTCATCCGCTTATCCGGTAAGGGAATTTAATGCAACATTCAAAATACAAAACCGATTAGAGTAACTGCCTTTTGATTGATTATCTTACTATATTTAGCGTAAACTCACCCTCAGAAAGATTGTCTTGACTTTGCCACAGTCCTTTCCTGTCTCCTCCTCTATACTGGAATAAAGGATGTCTTTGGAGGGAACACGTGCATAAGCAATGCGCTTTCCATTACTTATCATCCATATGAAAACATCAGGAACGCTGTGTTGAGGCTGCAGTAAGAATGCTCACATTAAACATGAAATGACCACAATGACTCACGCATGTTCAACAAGCAAAATCATTCGTAACATAATGTCGTGGATCTCACTTCATCAGCCAGAAAGCGCAGCTTTGTGAGGAAGTTCTGAGCCAGCTTGATTTTATCTCTCACTGTACTTTTCTTCACCTGTGACCTCATGGCTTTAGCTTGCTGGCCGATGCTCTCCTAAACCCAGAAACAGCCCAGCATTTAGCAAGACAGTGGAAATATAAACAATGAACAAGTAAAAGAAAAAAACTAAGCTTCTTTTTAGTTGACATACCACTTCTGACATGCACAGCTTCAGTCTCTCCCTGTCAAGTTTGGTTCTGCCAGACGAATTTTGGTCTTTGTTTGCCAGCGAAAGAAACTGACTGAAAGAAGTAGAGCTCAGTCAGTGTCAAAGTCTATACTAATCAATTGGACTTAACCTTCAAAACTGCTAGTTTTAAGTTTGTTTTTACAGACCTACAACTCTGGCTGAGTTCCTCAAGGACGCCTCTTAGTCTGCGCTCAGGATAGGTCTTCTCTGTCTTGATGATCTCTTGCACATCATTCAGTCCATCCTCCTGTAGTAGCAATATATGTTTAGACTCATCCAAAATCAGAAACTGTGTTCAACTGCCAAAATACAAGTAAATACTAAGTTCTAACTTTTGTAATACTATGCTCATCTACTAATTGGTAGAGTGCATGACTTGCCAGTTTATCTGCAATGTTGTCGATAATGTTGGCATTGTACAGCCTCCTTCTCTGGTCCTGCCACCAACTCTTAATGTAGATACACGGCTTCCTCTCAAAATACGGCAGGTGGAAGTAGTTTCTGAGGATACAAATGATACATTTCTTTAAAATAGAAATAATAAACCACCTGGTTGGTTAAACTGTGATGTTGATTGATGTGCATCTAACAGAGTGAAAATACTCTAATATGCAAAGGTCTACATTTCAAAAGGCAATTACTAAATGTTCTGTAAGATAAGTACTATTTAGGACTATTTCAATTACTTTAAAATCACAATACAAGAAACAGCTTAGGCATCAGTTTTTTTGTTGTTTGTTTGTTGTTAGTTGCACTGTCACTCTATGATGGTGACGATTTTGCTCTGACCGGTCAGTGATGACAGGTTTCATGGGAGGGGTAGTCGCCACTGAAGTCAGGTCCCCGTCATCATCCATCTCCTCCTCACTGGAGTTGTGGATCAGCTCAGTTTCCTCTTCATCACCATCTCCTCCCCCCTTCTTCCCCTTCGTGTTTGGCCTGGCAGCTCCATCAATCTCGTTTCCATAGTAACCTGGCACACAGCAGCTGTTAGTAGTCACACCTTTAAATGTTGCTGCACCTTCAAATTCTGATGGTAACTTGGTCTCTAAAACTGCTTGCTTTCATATGAGATACAGCAACAACACTATAATGTTCATAACTTAAGGTAATTTCTAAAACTGCCTTATTCAACTTTCTGCTACCTGCTCAAAAATTACAGTGAAAATGGGCTTAAGTTTCCAAAGATTCAATTTAGGACAAAAGAACAGGTAATGGAAAATACCTATGGTGACCTCAAAGTTGATGGGCTTATCACCAATCTTTCTGTCAATCATTGTGGCCTCCAGGAAAGACCCAAAGAGGAAAAATTCCTCAACCTTCCCGGTAGCTGTCTGTGAAATAGACAAACAAGTGTGAGAAAGTGTTGGCAAACTCTGTCACTTCTTCAAATGTTCTTAATTAAATTACAGTTAGAAACTGAACATTAACACTTAAACACACTTAAATTCACCAAATTTTTGCACTTTGATGACATAAAAAGAAACATAGTGGTCAACTTCCGGTTGAGCGGCCATGAGGTTAGCAGCATAACTCCGGAGCTCCCAGACCCTGGCAATATAACACCGTCTTTCAGAGGCTTAAAACATTCAAAGAAATATGTGATATTACCATGGATGCATTTTCTACTAAACCAGTTTCATTGAAGGCTGTAGTGCATTCTTCTACTTTATCTTCCACTTCTCCGTACAGTAAGAATGTGCTTGTAAGAACTTCTCTTAGAATTTGGGCTCAATTCAAACACTGTTTTGGTTTACAATCTTTCTCCATCCAAGCTCCAATAGCCACTAATCATACTTTCCCTCCATCTTTTGTGGACAATGTTTTTTCAATTTGGTCCAATCAAGGCATAGTATCATTTCAGGATTTATACATTAACACCTTTGCGTCCTTCCAACAGCTCTTAGAGAAATTCTCACTCCCTAAATATCCCTTTTTTAGATACCTACAAGTTCGTAGTTTTGCTCACACAACCTTCTCCAATTTGCCCAACGAGTCACCTCTTGATACGTTTTTCAAACTTGATAAGTTTTCAATTTCAGATATTTATAATCAAATTCTCTCTCTTCATCCAGATCCACTGGATCCCATAAGAGCCTTGTGGCAAGAGGATTAAGGGGAGGAGTTATCCGAGGTCTTGTGGGACGAAATTCTTAGTCATGTGCGTAAATCTTCAATATGTGCGCGCCATGGCCTTATTCAAAGCAAAATTCTGCACCGTATGTATTACACTAAAGAGAGGCTGGCTAGGATCTACAAAGATATATCTCCAGAATGCGATATATGTAAGCAAACCCCAGCCAATCTAATTCATATGTTATGGCTCTGCCCATCTCTACGTAACTACTGGACGGATATTTTTTAAACTATTTCAGACATAGCTGAAGAGAGGATCGAGCCGAATGCTCTCACCCATTTCTACAAGGAGTTCTTCTCAAAAATGTTGGAAGGCATGGGGCCCATTTTTTCTATATTTTGAGAATACTAGTTTCTCACATAGTTCTGACTAAGGCTAGATTGGCCTAAACCTGGCAATATGACTCTGTACCTGTGTTGGAGACCAGAAACTGTTAAGGGATTTGTAAACAAGTATATGTTTAATATTATGTTGATAGCCAGTAAGAAAGCCCTTACAAAGAAGTGGTTGACAACAGATGTACCCAAGGTTGAAGATTGGTTTTGAGGTTATCCACCACATTTATGTAATGGAGAAGCTCACTTTTACTGAAAGACTTAACGAGATCAATTTAAAAACTGTTGGGCATCCTGGGATGAATCGATATCCTCACTTAGATCAGACTTTACTTCATTTAGGATGATCTTATTTTTACGTCTCCTCCCCCTAATTTTTTGTTTAAGCTACTCAAATGTTCGGCCACTTAAATTTGTCTCCAGGAGTACATATTTTCAGCTTGTCTTTCTTTCATATTAACTGTATTTTTATTATTTAATTTTTTTTCTTCACTATTTTAATTATTGTGTCCACTTGTATAACCAAGTTCTTTTTTCTTTCTTTTTCTTTTTAATTTTTTTTAGAATTTATATTTTTCTTTTCACTCATTTATTTTCTCTGGATTTTCAATTATGTTTAAGTATGTCATTCCATTCTTTTCTACGTATACCGGTATATTATTTATTTATTTTATTTGTTCTTTGAATCAGAAAAATATGCATATTTGTTGTGCTGTACATATATATATATATATATAGAGAGAGAGATACATAGTGGTCCTGACAACCCTGTAATACAAGCTGTGGAAAAGAGAGAACTGAATCCCTGAGGACTTGGAGAGGTTACAATCCCACTGTGCTCAATTGAATTTGCTGTGTAACTTACATTGTCCACCAACAAAAAGAAGCCACATTAATGCAACAGCATGTTAATAATGCATCAGGTGGGCTAAAAAAAGACTTAATAATTCAACAACAACCGCAGCACAATGAGAAACAATTGGCTTCCTCTACATGGCTGCCCATCCAAGCAGGGACCCACCTCTGCGATGTTGGATACACCCTCCAACTGCACATCTGTGGAGCTGGTAATGTCAGGCGAGGAGGGGTCCAGGATCTCCACACTCAGGTTGATGAGCAGACGGGCCCTGAAGGACACTCCCTCTCCGAGTCCTTCGTTTAACTCCTGGTACTCGTCCATCAGTGTGTAGGTACGAGTGGAGCCGTACATGTTAACCCAGGCGGGTCCCAGCGTGGGAAGGAAGCCTGAGAGATAAAGGATAAATATAATTTGTATCTGATAATTACAAACTATAGATAGAATAGCACTACTTGGCAGATGCACTGAGTATATTTGATTTCAAGGTCAACAGACATGCTTATTGTTTACAACTGTGTACAAGTTGCTCAAACAGAACCCACATTCAAACCAAATCTTATGCAGTTAAATGAGATAACAATCAACCTGGAGGATGCTTCCTTGTATCGTAAAAGGCACCTCCCGCTAGTTTCTATCCAGGTCAAAACAATATTTCAAAAAATGAGGAAGGTAAACTTTTAGGAAATGCGTTTAAAAGATCAAATGGTACATTACCTTTGTCCCCATCATTGGAAATATTCCGCAGGTCCAGGAAGTGTGTTCCGATGGCAACATCATTCACTTTATCTGAGTCACGGAGCTGGATCTTCATGCGCTTGCATAGTGGTGGAAACATCTCGGTGAAAACAATTTGCTCGTTCCAGATAGGCTCATAGCAGCTCTTTTGAACTGATGTTTTCCCCTGTAATCACACGTTACATTGTATATATGAATTAACTCAGGAGTTTTACTGTAATTTATATTTTGACCTGGCTGAGAGAAAGCTACCAAAAACAGAGGGCAATGTATAGGATCCATACTATTACTCACTTTCTGCCCAGCAAACTGTACTAGGACATAAGGGTCAACCAGGTCCTTATTTTCTCCTATGAAGGCCTTTTTGACGTTAGCCATGATGCTGGTGTTCATTCTAGGGAGTCCCTCGGCCTTGTAGATCTTCAGGTAATAACGAGCCCACTGTCGCTCTGCAGGCACCCCCTCTGGTATTAAGAGATTGCTGAAACAGAATTGGGACTCGATGAAATAAGAAAACAAACAAGACGCTAACATCTTCGCTTGACAATTTATACTTTTTAGAATAAAGAATCATGCACAATAAAAATCTAGTAACCCCTCTATGTCATCTTCTTCTGATTCATTGGCCTTGTGTGGAGTCTTTATGGTGTCTCCTTTGGCTACAACTGCAATATCACACTTAATGTAGCCTTTGCAGCCCCCTGAGATGTCCTCAGGGTCAATCAGCAAAGCCCACTTGTGGTAAAACTGATGTTCTGCAAGACAAAAGAAAGGACAAATTAATTGAAATATCAGTACCATTAATTCATAATAACAAAGCTGATTGTCATTGATTCTTTACCAGGCTGGCTGTAGATTGTGCCAACATCCAGTTTAAAAGTTCCAACCAGTGTTCCACTACGCAGAAGGTTTTTGGAGTGAATCACCTAAGGGTTGGTTCAGGGAAATTACATTACATAACATTAAATACACTTGTCTTGTAGCAAACAAAGACTTACATGAATCTGTTTCATTTTACATTGTTATGAATCAAACAACTTACAGACAACTTCAGGATTTTGTCAAACATAACATCTGGAGGGACGTGGAAGTCGAACACAAAATACTGGAAAGAGAAAAGATTTAGCGACGATACTGTTAGTATCAACCCTGTATTTAGATATATAGTAAGCTTTTGTCTAAACTGAAATGAATATAGATACAATGTGTTGTAATGGCTGACTCACTTCGTTGTAGTATGGGCAGTTGGTCGATTCCTTCATTGAGGTGTACTTTTTATCTTCTCCAATCTCCACACAGACCATTGGATCCATGTTTAGTCCAACCAGCTGCCTGGCTTCAATCACTGTCACACTGATCTGAAATTAAATGTCAATGTCAATTTTATTTGTATAGCACCTTTCCTTACAAGTAAACCCAAAGTGCTTTACATTAAAAACAGCATACACATACAAAGCATGAATAGAAATAAGAATGCAATTAACACAACAGTACATTCAACATAAACAAACACAGTTCCACCATACAAATTCACAAACACGCCCGCACGCACAAGTGCACGCATGAATGCTCTAAGTTTTGATATACTTTTTGAGTGATAACATTGTTGACATTTGTGATGTGATTTTCAAAGGTGAGATCAGTATCAAAAACAATGCCAAGATTTCTGACTTGCTCACTGTATTTCAGAGACAGTGAATCCAGGTGTGAATAAATCTTTTGTCTATGATTTTTAGGACCAACCATGAGAATCCCAGTCTTGTCATACCATGACAATTGAGTGACTGACTGATTTTTTTGAGTCACTGATTATGTACCAATTCTGTCAGACAAAAAAAAAGATTAGTCATGCCTGTGCAAGTAAAATAACATTAATATATTCCACCACGACTAGTCAGTAATTCCTCAACACGTACTAGAAGAAAAAAAAACGTGGCCAATAAAATGATGGGTAAGATTTCTCTTACTTGGTAATCTACTGGTCTTCCAGAACTAGGCTCCATCTTTATGTCTGGCTTTGATCTGTAAGACAATGAGATGTTAGACATTATTGAGAATCTTCAGACAGATTCACATGATTAACACTAGCAATCTCATTTTTTTTTTTTTTAAATGCAGCCGAATGCACAACAGAACCATGCTTGCCTCTTATTTGATACATTGGTGGTGACGGCTGTGACTGAGGCCAGTGAGATGGTGTCGGGATCTGGGCCTCCTCCCATGAACATTCCCTGACGATCCAGGTCCTCTGTCTCCAGAATAGCTGGCTCATCTGGAGATCATATGAAAGACACACAATAAGGACAAATTGTTCTATAATTAAAGTATGTATGTAGTAAAATGGTGAAAGAAAAATCTTAGTAAATCCTTGCACCATGGAACGCCCTGCTAAAATGTTTTGTTTTATTGTATATATTATTCTGTAATCCACTGGGAGATTTTTTTATGAAAGTCAGAGACAAGTGATGAAGGCCATACATGACATTTAAAAGCAGAAAGAAAGTTACGTGCAGAAATGCTGAATGCATATTAGTCTACTGCAAGGTTGGTTTATAAAGCAACTGAGGCATTCACAGCTGTAACTGGTGAAGTAACTGCTGCATTCATATTTTTAACGATAAAAATAAATGTAGAGAAAATCATTGGTTCTTTGGTTTGACAAAATGTTTCTATTGAGCTGAAGTGGGCTGCAAGAGTCTGTAAGCCAACAGGATTTCCTATTTAATTTGACCTAATCTCGTCATCCATCCGAGTTACTGATACCTCCGTTTCTGTCCTCCTTGTGTCCACGGTGCTTACTGCGCTTCATGGTTGAAAACAATTCTTTGTGTGCTCTGTGAAAGACATATAGTGATTCAATAGGTTTTCACATTTATAAAGAAAACATTGGTGTATATTTTGTTGATGCAATTACTTAAATATCTGTATTATCAACTAATTTCAATTAATTAAAAAAATAAAGTGTTAATTGTTTTATACATGTTAATCTTATTTGCTATGCATGTTCTGCAAACCAGACTTCTTCAGTCTGAACAGACACAACAGACTAAACCATGACACTCTACTCCAATGACTTGTAGACAGAAGGCCAACAATTTATTGCTATCAAAAAAGTCCAAGAGCAACTGGAAAATGCCTTAATTATAAAGAGCATGTAAAACATTGAATGCGCATTCATTCAAACCTAAAACATATGAATTGGGAAACATATTTCAGTGTCATGACAGAACTAAAGTACAGCATGTATGCTATTATTTTAACAGGGTTGTCTTTGTGCTACCACACCCTGGATTAGTCTTCAAAAGAGGCTTTCAATTATTCAAATCAACTGACCTTAATACATCAATTAAAGAGCATACATTTCACACACATTGTGAAAAGTAGTACACTTAAAATGATTAATCTTCTGCTGTAATTAATCAGCAAAGTGCCCTTTCCACAAGTGAATGGTTTTAATCTAAAAAGTTCATATTCATAATAAATGTTGAATGTGATCTAGTGAGTTAATTATTTCCAAGATTGGCATTTTCAGAAGTATAAAAAAATTATCTGGGCTGACACTTTTTCCCTAAAAGTTTGTTTACATTTTTTTTTATATTTTCTTTACATTTTCAGAGTTGTGTGTAATAGTCGAACAGTGGAACACATCAAAACTATGCACCATACATTTTAAACACGTGCCAATGCTTGAAACTTCAGCAAAATAATGTAACACCCTTATGAGCTGCATGTTGCAGATGTTTAGAATCATCAAAATGCATGCAATCAAATACTGCAAACTGCAAGAAACCTAGAAAAAATATATTTTGTTATCCAAATGAAAGATATCTTTTAACAGAACAAATATTAGTCATCAGAAAGGCCCTCTACAAAGAAAGTCTTTTAAGTATGCTGCAAAACATTGAGGCCTAAATGCCAAAGCTTTGCTTGTTCTAGCTGATCTTTGCCTAACATGATGTTGCTGATAAAATGTTAAAATACATACCATACAAGAATATAATACTCTTGTCTCCTTCCTCTGAGTAGCTCCACAAAGGTTTCCTGCAAGGAAACAGCAACTTCTTTTTACCTGTGAGATAGAAGCAACACTACATAAACATTTTAGACATTTACACAGCAGTAAAAATAAGGCTACAAAGTAAAGTTGTACAGAAAAGAATTGGGTTTGTCCAAGTCTGAAGTTAGGCAGGAGTGATGTGATACCCCAATGAATAGTGCATGAGTGTTCAACCTGAGACTGGTAACTATAACTAGGGACTGCTGAGAGACGTCACTGTGAGCAGAGTCCACCAATCCACATAGACTGTGCCCAAAACAAAAGAAAAAAGTAAATGATTTTTTTCTTAAATCCTAAATCCTCCTCTAAAATGGTCGCTGAAAAGCCAACCAGCAACTTTTACATACAGGGCAAAAGGCCATTGCAATAATCCAACTGATAAATTGTATAGTGTTGTGTGTGTGTGTGTGTGTGTGTGTGTGTGTGTGTGTGTTATATACTGTAGTCTATCATAATGAAAAAGCCTCAAAATGTGTGAGGTTGAGGTGATTAATATATTGCTATGTCACTAGTAATAGAATTTCATGGAAGTAAAGAAAATGTCGGGCCAGCCTAGTTGGAAGAATGCTCCGCTTTAATCTTTAATAGAATGCTGTTCCAAACTGGGTCTTGGTGCAGACACACTGTCTTTTGTCATGGAATCACCAAATGGTGGCAAGCCCTATTTGCAAAGCCTGGTGTTTCAAATTCATTCAGATTTGAGTTTTGATGATACAGAGGGTGTTAATACATTTTGCATATGTCTATTTACTTGAAAGATCAAATAAGGATAACAATAGTATGATGTGTTTCCCCTCAAATAAAGCAGTTTTAAATGCACTGATTATGTTGCATTATTTTTCTAAATTGAGGCATGCTTTAGCAACTTCTATTAAATGCAACTTCTATTCGATGCTAATTTACAACTCATCATCTCATCAATTACACATACAGCCAGTCTGTAAGCCATACGTCAAAGTCTAGAGTTGCTGGTATCCGATGAAACAAGGTTTTAAATTATTTAAGCACTCCAGTCAGGGTTGCATGTGGCATCCTCATTATGTGGAGGTATCACTGTTCACAACAAAAGATATAGATTTAGTTAGAGGGAATAACAGAAACATGTTATCATTATTATTAAATTGGGCAAACATCTTTATGTTTTACCCACTTCATTAAATTTAATTAAAGCAGTCCATGTTTAAGGATACATAAATAAACCAATATTTAGTAGATGTGTATCAAACAAAACATCTTGCTTAACTTTATGCAACTTTTTCCCTTGTCTTTACCTAGAAAGGGCGCATCCTCTCCAGCCCACTGAGCTAAAGTGTGTGATACTCTCAGTGACATTAACCTGACCATTTCGTTGAGGGATTCTGCCCTTAATTACATGATTCAATATCAGCAACAAGGGGTTGGGGAGCTCCTAGTTCCTCCAGGATGGTCGGTAACCATGTCAGCAATCGTGCAAAGTTACTGGTTGCCCCTGTAGTTTATACTAACCTCATTCTCTGATGGGTGTAGTCATCAAATGCCACTTTAAACACTTTGAAGTTGACATCAGCCACCAAACCAGTGTGCCACAGTGGACTTTTCTGGTCTGATAAAGAACAAAAAGTATTTTACTTGACTAAAAAACAATTATGTGCAAAACTACTTTACATCAGATAATCTGTCAGTAGAGATGAGCTGTCTCAGGTACAAGATATCAGCATAAAAACAAAAACATCTCATATCTATGCAATAAAAACAGAGTTATTATTTGTATTTGGGATAAATATTTGGGTAAAACTAATGAATATGCATGAGCAAGCAACAGAGCCCTTAAATTGACACCTTTGACAATGTCGTCTTGGGTGAACCACAGAATGACTTGATACCAACCATGCAATCTTATCCCATGTAGGTCCAGTGTCCAGAGCCCTTTTGGCTGTTGGTAGTAGAGCGGTTATCACCATCTTATTTGTGCTCCAGTGACTCTGTGGGCGCACCACCTGACAGTGGTGTAGTGTATCCTTATGACACATTTCTGTCGAACTCTCGGATGGGGAGTTTGGAAAGCCTAATCAGGGAAACACAGCCAGAGGGCATTGTTATTGATGGTGTCAGGGGGGCCATTGTACTAGGAAGCAAGCGCAAAGGGCCTGACCTCAAGTGACCCCAGGGACTTTCTTAAAATTACTCAAAATCCAAATGACTGGTTTGTTAATTCTATGATTTTAAAACTCGTCTATACCAACAAACCCTTGCATCCTACTGTATGTTATGAACAAAATTATATTTATTCAGTAACCTACATCTACTCTTGACTCTCTTTCATTTAATACCATCCTAATGAACATAGCTAGGTCTGCCTCTAGCAACAGTACAGTCTTTCTAGATATACCATAGGCTGTATAAAACTAGATGATATAGCTAGGCTACCATACTTACTGTGTATAACGTTACATCCTGTTGTGAGCACAGTAATGAATTGAAGCACCACCTGGTGGCCAAACAGGTCATGTTCCTTTCAATGGTAGCTGGAAGGCAGTTTAAGTACAGGTATTTCACCTGTTAAACTATAAGCTAAGATAGGTAGCTAGCTCTACAGTGGGCTGAAATGTTAGCTATGACTGCCACTAATGCTAAAGCAACTTCTTCAGTTAACGCTACATATTTATAATGCCCCAACCTGTACAGAAGCTGCTTATTTTTACCGATAGTCTTTGAAAACGACTTACGCAAAATCTGGTGCCGACGTTGCTAATGTTTACCAAGATAAACCTTACTTAGCTTACAACCTTAGCAGTTAGCTTATTGAGCTAGCTGTTTGCCTGTTTAATCTGACGCGCGCTGAGCTCTCCAGCAGTCCCCACGCGCATTCATTACCATAGCAAGTCATTATGAGCATGCTGATTTTTAACCAGTGTCTCGATGAAACGATAAAACAAGATCGTGCAATGTTCAGTTTAATTAGAAAGACTGAATCCTTTAAAACAGCATGTGAGTGTTCAAGCAATTTTCCATGTCTAATATTAAACGTGGTTTAATGAAATGTCAGACTGTTGCCCTTCCATGTGCTTGCACTTATGATACAATAGCCAATAGTTTGGCTATATAAAAAGTTTTTGTTAGTTGACATACTTATGGTTCAACATCAGGGAACTATGTTAGGAATTGACATACAGTAAGCAGCAGCTTCTAAAAAATAACCTACTAGCATATTATTTAGTCTAATGATTTTAATAACATCTGTAGTGATGCTTTGCTGAAGCCAGAGCCATTTTGAAACATCACCTTCTTGTTTTGGTTCAAGGTGTGTGCCTTCTTGAGTTGAATTTGTCCCACCATATGTCTAAAGGCCTTTTCTTTGTTGTCAGTAATTTTCTGCAGTTAAATTCTTTCATCACTCTGGATGAGGAAGTGGAGGCTATGCAGAGCACCATTCTTGTTCTCCAGCAGCAACCCCATCAAGTTTGTCAGCAGCTGGCCCACAGCTCTCTGCAGCCACCTCTGCAACCCAAGGCCACACAGAACCTGCACACAACAAAGATTTTGGGAAGGGGTGACGAATCGGCTGGCAGTACAACCCCTATTCATAGGAAAGCAACAGGCCCCTCTGCGGAGATGCAACACAGACCAGCATTATGTACCACTCTGCTGGCACAGAATGTAAACTCTCCAACTCTAATCTCTCTTAAGGATGTGAAGCCCATGAGACCATGGACCCACCCGCAGGTAGTGAAACCTCCCTCGCACAGCATTCCACTGACACAGACTCAAACCTAGACTCTCAAGGGGAACATATCAACAGCACTGCAGACTCACATCATCCACAACATGTTGAATGTTACAGTGTAGGGCCCCTTTAAACATAAGCTTACTATACTTAAAAGATGCACTCTCAAATTTGAAGTAGAAAACGTGAATAGTAACTGTATTCAATATCCTAAATGATGACCTGTGTCATCAAAGATGAAACTGTGTTTTCTGAACTCTTGTTTTGAATACTGACTAAACTGTCCTGGCCTTCAATGGTTATACAATAGACAGCTTACATTTTATAAACCTTAAAGGTCCATCTACTAGACGTTGATGCATTTCACTGGATAAGCTAAAACGTTTTTTTTTTAAAGATAATTTTTGGGCTTTTAGGCCTTTATTTCCACAGGACAGATGAAGACATGAAAGGGGAGAGAGAGGTGGAATGACATGCAGCAAGGGGCCGCTAATTTCAGTTGTGAAGAAAATGGGTTTAGCTATTCAGTACATAATAAGAGTTTTTCGTTTTGGAATTTGATCGGGCTTTGGTCATTTGGCCCTTAAAAAAACATTGACTTATGTGATTGTAGCTGAAGCCATTTAAAGGCAAGGCTGACTTCAGCTTGTTCTCCAGAAAGAAATATCTCCATCTGGTGGTCATACTATTTAATTCATCACGGAGGATTCATGGGTGAAAAAAAAAAAAAAAAAAAAGCTCAAATATTTGCCTCGTCTATTGAGAACACTGACTCCATCAGAGCGAGTTAATGTCCAAGCAATGTATGTCACTGAATATTATACCACAGTTGTCATGGTAATTATTCATGAAGACAGGCTCTCAGCTTTGCTTTCTTTTTTTTTTTCCTTTCTCCAGGAAACGCTGCATCCCTTTGGCCACATCCATCTAGCAAGCAGGCAGTGTGGTGGGGGAATTAAAGTGACACAGCTATATTCTGTGAAAGTAAAGCAGAGCAGCTCACAAGGGTGAGATCTTTAAAGGGGGAGTAACCTTTTTATAGACAAGCCTCATTGAGTATCCTCTTCAGAGTTTTATAGCCTTAAAGAAGACAGGAGTTAATTTGTGGATAATCTTTAATTTATCTCTAACCCTTTGGACAGGGGGATGCTTTGTTTATATGCTTTTCTCTCTATTGGTTTATAAGGCACAGATGAACAAGCATCTGATACAGAGGGCACTATTCTGCACAGCGCACTTGGAAAGTGACCCGAAGGCATCTTGAAATAGAAATTCAAAAGGAGGAGGAAGAGGAGGAGGAGGAGGAGGAGGAGAAAGGAGGGGGCTTTAGAGTGAGAGCATTGGTATTCCAGGCTCAAAACCTAGCATGGCTGTGCAGAAGAAACACTGTGACATCCCTCCATCACAGGGACCACTTTCTACACGTACCATCGAGAGCCAGAAGAAGAGGAATGGATTTGAAAGAACAGGTTAGTCGCCGTTATCTTTGCTTTTGTTTAAGGATGTGTATGGTATCTGATCAAAACAAGCCTTTCCTTGAAGCAAAGCCGGAACGACTGTAGATCACAAACCAAGGATCATCTGCTCAAATTGATGACGCAGGAATAGAATATATACAGTACATTCACTGTGAGAAATAATTTGCCATTCTGTAATTGAGCATGGATACCATGAACATGAGGAACTCAGGGGCATCTGTGGACAAAATACACATTAAATCAGCCTCCTGATATTATTAAACCCTAAAGTAAATACATCCATGTGATTTTTTCCCCCCCTTGTGCATTTATATAAATTACTTATCAGTCTTGTGTGGTGCCTTTATGTCTTGACCTTTTTCGTTGCTTGTTTTAGTCATCGCCATGAGGACTGATCAGGTGCTAGCCTGTTCTCCAAGCCTTTTATACGCAGGCAGTTTATAATGGCCGTTTCAGTTGCAGCTGACCCTAAGGCCATTCCACTTAATTTGGGACATATTCTTCAAGCTTATTCATTTTTGGTTTATATGTAACAGCCCCTTCACATCATCTGTTGTACTAAAAGATGCATTTACAGATAGTAGAAAATCCAAAATAGCAAGGGAATATTGTGTGTCAGATTATGAAAAATAAAACCTGGAAGAGGTCAGAGGTATTGCTCTTTTCTTTTTTTACTGAATAACATGCTGTCCCCCCACCCACACTTCTAGACAATGGTGGTTATATCAAACCAAATTCACAGACAAAGAAAACCGCCTGTTCTGTCAACAAGGCTGCCGAAATCTGTAACACAGCCACTCCACGGGCCACTGCAGGTTTGATACAGCTCTCACATTCACTTTTTTATTAGGCAGTTGTCGTCTTATTAGAATATTGGATAATGACTTTTAGCATTTTCCTTTCCTTGTCTAGATTTTGCTTGATTTTGTGAATGTTTAATATAACTAATAGTATGTTTATGCGATTTATGGCATCTAACCAGTGACAACAAAGTATCATTTTGCCCATGTAGTGGCTAATGGACCAAATGTTGATGAGAGGCTGAAAGCGGCACGGGAAAGAAGACAGGAGCACCAGAAGTTACTTGGTATGTGACACTGTTAATGCATTGTCCTCAATTTCTAATAAGATGAACATACATAACCAAGTTATCTACTTATACTGGTTCACTTTTTTTCCTCAGCGTTTCGGGAACAGGGCAGGCTGGAGCGGGAGCAGCGGGCGAGGCGATACTATGAACAACAACTGCAGGAGCGCAAGAAGAAACTCCAGGACCAGAGGCTCAGAGAGGAGCAGAAGCGTGCTGCTGTGGAAGAGAAACGCAAGCAGAGGCTTAAGGAGGATAAAGTGAGTTTTGATGGTGGAAATGAAAAACTTTTATTTTTTAGTAAAGGCTGATGCTTTCACAGCTCTGGTGTTGAGTAACATCACCACTAAAAGCCTATTTTCCTGAATTAAGGAGCGATATGAGTCTGCAGTGCGTAGGACAGTGGAGAAGAGCCAAAAGGTCCAACAGAGCCTCAGTCAATACTCGAGAGGAAGGAAGCTCACCAAAAATAGTAAGTAGAGATAAATGTGCTTTCTTTTTCCCTCTCTTTTAACATAATCTTTCTAAACTCATAACACCATACTTAACAGTATCTGTTCTCTGTAACACAACAACTCCTGCAGTGCCTTATCTTTTATCTTTTTTGCTGCCCTTAAAACTTTATACTGATCAATATGGTAGTTCCACGTCGCCTGCCACTGACAACCTGGGAGAAGAACTTGGTCAATCGCCTGCTTACCCCTACATACTCTTATCTGGCCAGGAGCAAGAGTGCTGGTTGTCAGTCAGGAGACCAAGGTACTCTTCCCCCATGATAACAGAACGCACCCTGCTTTAATATTATCGCAACGCAATGCTAATTGTTTGTAGTGCATTTGTAAGATACTACAACAGCTAACCAACTGCTCATTTTCCTCTCCGTTTTACATACTGCTTCACAATTCCATCACCATTTCCGTCATTTGTGCATATCTCCTCCATTTTCCCATAATTATTGCACAAATCACTGCCTCAGTTGTCCATGTTTGTCGCCGTGCAGTTTCATTCCACTCCATGAATTCCACCACCACCACCACCCCTCACAAACCCCAGCCCCACTCTGGTTCAGCCCACCACTGGCCATCTGCCTCCCCCAGTCCCAACAACAGCCAGCACAGAAGCATCAATCTGGCACAGGTAATTCTAGCTGTTCCTTTGGGCTTGCATATTTTTAGGATCACCCAGCTCTCTCTTTTTTCAGTCAGATTTTTGGACTCAAAGATGAGAAAGAAAAAAAAAGATATTTTATATATATATATTTCTGATAACCTTTTCTTTTTCTCCTTTTTGGTTTAGATCACAACAGCAAGACAGCAAGATACTAATAAGAAGAACTTAAATACCAGATCTCCTGCCGTCAACACCAGTTTGAAACCAGCCAAAGTTACACAGAGCAGAACAATCTCTCCCTCACCTAAACGGTAGGTGAAATGTTTGACCAAAAACATCCGCTGTACATTCATGACATAGTAACAGTAATCTGAACAAAGTGGGACATCTGCTCTCTTCTACTGGATCTTAAAGGACCCTCCGAAGATCAGTCAGCAGACATTCAACCCCGCTGCAGCTCGAACTCCCGCCGGTCCCTGAGGAAGATGGTGCTCTTTGTAGTTCTGCCCTCTCTCCTGGTAACTCAAGGCCTGTCAGGACATCCCATGAAGTTCAGCAGGAGAAAATGAGGGATGAAAATCCACCAGAGGCTCCATGTTCGAACCTGCCCGACAAAAAGTCAGCAGCTACAACCAGAACCGCTGTAGGATATAGAAGTAAGCTAGGGAAAGGCCTAAAGCAAAAGTGCAGTATTTAAAGTGGAATTTAACGTGTATTGAAGTTGATATTTCTTTTCAGGTCCTCCCCAAACGCCTCCTCATCCAGCTCCACAGCCTCCTGAAGTCACATGCAGGCCTTTGGCTGGGACTTCAGACCCAGGGGAGGCCTCACGTCTCCTGGCTGAAAAGAGGAGAGAGGCCCGACTACAACGGGAGAGAGAAGAGCAGGAGCGCCTGCAAAGAGAGGAGCCCGAAAGGTAACAAGCATGTCCACCTACGAGGCTGAAAGACTGCAGTAGCAGGCCATTAAGACTGCTGTAGTACAAATTGATTATTGAATATGATTTGATTATTGGACATACATTTATGAATTTATGTCCAGGCGGAGTCGCGAAGAACTGGAACGCAAGAGGGCAGACGAGCGAGCACGACAGCAGGCCGAGGCTCAGCGTCTCATAGAGGAGAAGATGAGAAGGGAGGAAGAGGAGCAGAGAAAAGCTGAGGAAGAAAGAGCTCAGGCTATGAGGGAAGCCACCCTTCTGCAGAAACAGGTGGGAACTGCAAACATTCCTCAGTGCATGAGGGAATTTGCAGAAGAAACCACATCTGCACCCACAGGTGTCCTTGTGGATGTTTTTTGTGTCTTTTAACTCCTTTTATGTTTAACGGACAATCACTGTTTTCTCTGTTTATATAGAGAGAGGAGGAACAAGCCAGAGAAAAGGAAAAAGCAGAGCAGATGAAACAAGAGCGAGAAATACTCGCACAGAAAGAGGAGGCGGCGCGCCAAGCAAGAAAAAAGGTGACATTTTTGACAATGTTTGATAGTGAACTGAATGAACTATGTATTATCTGTGTTCATAAAAATAAATGAAATCAAAAGTAACTTTTGATATAAAACAACCTGACCGCTAGATGGTTTGTTACCCCATGTGATGTGATCCTGCGATTATGTTGCATGATTTTGTGATATCGAGAGAATCCATCTGCCGTGCAAGGTAACATTGTGACAGCAATTTAATAAAAGCTGTTTTCTTTCCCAGCGACTTGAGGAGATCATGCGGCGAACCAGAAGGACAGATTCTCCTGATACGGTGAAATTTACTGTTAAGTTTTTGTAAAAGTACATTGCCCCTGGGCTCTTATGACGCACATCCAGTATTCACTAATAAATAACTAACTTCTAAAAGCTTGTCCTTGACCAAATTGGTTATTCCTTTTTTTAAACACAGAAATCCGTACCAGTGAAGATTTTGCCAAATGAAGCCCAACCAAAGGAAAACACAGAGCCTGTGCACAATGGCACCATAGATGTTGTCAAGCTGCCAGTGGGGACGAAAACCTCGCAGCTGGGGCTGAACAACGAGGAGGACATGGTACCTGTTGTGGCCTTCAAAGAACGCAGGTCCCTCAGGACTCTCACAGGCCTGGAGGAAATCCAGACCCACCAACGAGCAGGTGAGACACAAGCAGCAGATCACTTAAGAACGCTTATTCTTTGGGTGGGAAATTAACACCAACCACCTGCCAGATTCTGATAACTTTTGGCTCTGTCTAGTGCCTTTTTAATTAGAAGTCAGGTACCTTAACACTTACTGACATGCCACATCATCTGTCATGTTTGTTACCAATTTCGGTTACAGACCACACAAATAGGAAGTCGGTGAGGTTGGTGGATAAGAAAGTTTCCTACCATGGTGGTCTCTATAGACAGTATTCAAATCAAAGAGGAATAGTATGCACCTCCAACATAGGTACAGGTGCAGGACAAAACACAGCAGCAAAGGAAAAGGAGCACTGAAAAAAAAAAAAAAGCTCTTCATCAATGTGCAACCTGTCTCTCCTTTTTCTGTATATAGTATCCCTTAATAAAAAGTCTAAGACTGGATCATAAATGTTCTACTTATCTCTTAAGCTGCTCTCACACATTTGATTTAATAGCTTTTTGTTTGTCTCCCTACTGTGCATTCTTCAGAGGTCATCTGAGCACCTGCGAAGTGGGCAGACGTTTAAGGACTTTGTTGGAGACCTGTGATTTCTCTGTGAAACACAGGAGTTACTGCAGTACAGCCATTTTGCTGCCCTTCGGCACCTTTAAAGAGCATGTAAGATGACAGCCTTGCCTCTCACGGAGGACGTCAGCATTTGGTCACTTTTCTGTGTGTAATCAGTGGCACAAATATTGTTAAGTTATTTATTACTTTCTTCAGTACAGCAGGTTTCTGAACTAATGACTATCCAAAAACCAGTAGATGTAGACAGTGGTAATAATAGTTTGCTGGCGAGTGTTGCCTCTGTACAGATACTAGGAATAGCCATTCTAACAATCACAACATATGTTAGCCATTTCGCTTTTTGCTTATTCCTGATATTTCTTGCAATCTAAGCACTTTTTCCCTCCTCAGCTCGAGTGGCGGTTTGCGCTAAGAACACAAGATTTTAGGTTGTTGGTGAAAGTTCCTTTCATGAATTAATTCCTAATTTAACCTTTATTTTGTGAAGTATAGCAATCACGAATTTCAACGCTGCTAAGGAAATTAGTTTCCAAAGACTTTGCTTTAGTTTTGTGAGTGTTGTTTTAGAGAATACAATGCACAAAGCCTTTATTGCACTTGACAGTCGCTTTGTTTGATATTGCGCAACCACTTTACAAAGGAAAGTTTGAGGCGTAGAGGTTAAGTAAGTTTATTATAATAAAAGTATATAAAAACAAATGTACTGTATCTGATCATCAATATTTGATCTCATAGTTGAAGTATTGCTTATGGCTATCACTTGTTAACCTGTTAAAGTTTAAATATATGCCATATTTCATTAAAGTTGAAACTATGCCGCATCTCAGCCTTGTTTTTGACTTAATTTGTTGACTCTGAACATAAAAAACTCTGAAATATAACACTATAAAAAAAAAAAAACTATAAAGAACTATAAAACAATATAAAAAAAATGCTGCTTGTCTATACAGTGCATGAATGTAAAAACTGCTTACAGGCCACACTTTGCACATCTCTCAGTATTTGTGCTGACAGAGTCAAGGGTTCACAGAAGATGGAGAAAGGGGCTGAATCATTTGCAGCAGCCGTCTGGTTTCCTCCGTCTGCACACGCACCTTCCAGAGCTGAGCCTCCAACTCACTGTTAGCCAACAGAGACGAAAAGTCTCCATCTGCAGAGGACGACAGCACAAAATAGGCTAAGAACCACTGAACTGCAAAGCCTGATTATTCTAAATTTGCTTAGGGATGACAGAATGATAAGATTATTCAAATGGCTGCAGTACCCTCAGTTGCTTAATAAGTAGGTGTACAACAAATACTAACCTTTCTTGAGGTTGAATATTGTAGCTATGCCAAGCTGCTGAAACTTAACATCTTTATTTTGGAGAAACACCAACAGGTACTGCACCATGGTAGTGTAGTGAGGTCTCAGCAACTGGACCATCTCCCCTAGGTGAATAGTAGAAGACACAGAATATAACTTAATGTAATAATATAAAACCAAACTGATTTGGTCAGGTTCTCTATCAGCAATTAATACTT
This sequence comes from Sander vitreus, assembly GCF_031162955.1. Lineage (NCBI taxonomy): Eukaryota > Metazoa > Chordata > Actinopteri > Perciformes > Percidae > Sander > Sander vitreus. The sequence goes on along the minus strand of NC_135874.1, from coordinate 7,780,055 downwards.
GCACATAACAGTACCAGTCATTTCTAGTTTGCTGATGATGGCCGCACTGTTGTATGACAACCGGGGATTTTGTATTTGTCCCGACAACTTCACAAGTCTTGAAGCTTGCTCTGATGTTATGGTCAGCGACATGTTAGAATTAGGTGGATCTGAAATAGTGACAAATGGTAAAAAATTATAAAAAAATATTTATATAAAATAAGGATCTTATTATGTCATTTGCGTTATATTTCACAGCCAAAAATTCAAAACGGAACAGACCAACACTAACTGATGTCCAGGTGACACAGCACTGTGGAACTAGGTCTGGCAATGCTAGACAACTCACCCCAAGTGGTGAGGTGACGTAAGCATGATGTCACATGCAGCACAGTGTCATCTGATAGGGACTGAGACAGAAGAGCCCTGAGGAGTCCTGATAAACACAGACTTTCCATCACAGCCTAGATAACGATGGGATTAAATACAGCTTTATCAGTGTATCAATCTGGGGCACCATGCACAGACAAATCCTGTTTTTACAACAGACATGAAATCCTGAATTGTAGCCTTGGTGTACCTGTTGTCCAATGCTGGAGCTACACAGGTCAGTGATTATCTTGCAGCTGTGTGTGATAATGACAGAGCTGGATGTGTGATGATGTAGCAGCTGACCGATTTCATCCAACAGTCCTTCATTTACCAGGACGTCCTGGAACTAAGTGTGCAAAAAACACTTCACAGCTGTAACACATCACAAATAGTTACCATTTCATCATTATTATGATCCTGCTGACCGTGTAGGTAATCGTACATTGTTTGGTGGGTGTGCCGACAGTGCAGACAGTAGTGTTATGGCTGACTCTGTCCACACAGGAGAAGAGGTTTTCAGCAGCGCCTTTAGAGGCAACACACAGTCGAGCTCCATCAGCTGCTCCTGAATCAGAACTACACTAAAAAAATAAAAAAGACAAACAGCATCTGCTTTGGGTATGGTATCAATATCTGGCTTCATTGTTTATAATTACCATTCTTTGAAAGGGTTTTTAGGCATCTGCATGCTTGGGTTGAATTCTGAAAAATGAAAAAAAAATAAAAAAAGATTTTTATTTAACATAGTTGCTGATTTACTTTCAATCTCAGCCACTAAAGTTCACAATTACCTTTTGCACAGATGACGACATGAGGGTCAGTAGAGACTTTAACAAAAAATGACCCCCAATGCTGAGCAACTTTGGGTGATGCTTCTGGACAGCAGCGATGTTGCACAGAGCGGTGCAGCTGTAAAACTGAACCTCTGAATCGGAGGACTGCAGCAGAAGTATCAGGACAGGAATGGCCCCTGCTTGACATAAGATCCTTGTCGACCAATCTTTAAAAAAAAAAAAAGAAGAAAAAAAGAGAATGTTCTGGTTTCCATGTTATGTTGAAGCAAAATAACACTGGAAAGAACATGAACACAGCAGCTTTGGGTTTAATACAAAATATGTGAAGATTGAGATTTAAAAAGGGACATTATCCCACCTGACTGTGTGAGATGTAACAGAGCCCAGGTGGCGTTCTGTTGCACCTGTGGGTCGTAGGATTTTGCTAAAGCCAACAGTGGCATGATTCCATCCACAGTGACAGCTTCTCTGTTTGATTCTGTATGAAAAGAAGAAGAAAAAACCGGCACACAGCTGATCTAGACTGAAATACAATGGAATGTTGTGTCTCTGCAGTCAAACACACTGTAGGCAAGCCAGGGTGAACTATTAAACAATTTAAAGACTTGAAGACAGAGTCCTTCCTGTCTATACAAACCTGAGGAGGACAACATGGTGACGCAGGCACATAGGTGAGACTGAGCGGTGGCATCTCCAGACTGGAACATTTCCAGTATGGGCACCAGCATCCCCATTTCAATCACTAATTCTTTGCACACTGAAATCAGATTTCATGGACAGTGTTTACAAACATCTGATCCACATAAACTACGTAACTTCAGCTGTGACGAATTGTTTTTTTTTTAACAATTAAAACTTAAAGAGGAGAGGGTAAGGATTATAAATCAAAAAGACAATACTTTAAATACCTGATTCTTGTCTCTTACCATTATTCTTTACCAACAGATTGACCAAGGAGAGAGAGATTGTCTTTTGCACATCTAGGTCAGCTGATAAAAGTAAGGTCATGACTGGCTCCATGAAGGCATCTGGTAAGGGTGATTTCACTGGACCACACAAAGCAAAAAAGAATAAAATGATGAAAAGACACAAATCATTGCGGTTGAAAAAGCAGAATTTCACAAGTTAGTTCAATTTCTTGACACCCAAAGAATGATCTACAAGTTAAACACAATCTTAATTAGCTGTCAGTCTCACTAGCGAAATCCAAATTTTAGTTTTAAACATGAAATATGTGACTGGTTGGTTGGTTTAAAATTCAAGTCCTAAAAGAGATATCCGACCTGTGTTCTATCAACAACAGCCAAGTAAACTAGGAATCTGTCAACTGACACATTTATGCAAAATATAATATGTGGTCACACATTTGCATACTGCTGGATATAACGTGTACTTACCTATAAATACAATGATCTGACAAAAGAAAAAACTGGACTACAAGTATCAGGGTACTTTATATGAGTCATTGCTTCTGTTGTTACCAGTTTATCATAGTAAAGGATATCATAATGTGGGATTTCAAAGTTAAATCTATTTATTATAGCTTCATAATTACACTAAAGCCCACGCATGCTGGAAATTATTTGCCAAGTGCCAACCCTGGAAAAAAAAGATACAGTTGAAAATTTGCATGATACCAGTCATACCCGTTAGAGAGCTTATCTCGACAGTGAGTGATATGACAAACCTGAAGTGCTAACAATAGTGCCATTCTATGCATCACTGATCTGCTAGCCATTGCTATAATGAAGATAGTCAAGCAACATAAAAATCTGTTTGAGTTCTTTACTCACAATGATGACTGAGATGTAAATAATACATGGCTGCAGTCATTTGTAGATCAGTGTTTTCTGAGGTCGCAAGTCTGCTCAGTGCTTGTAGACTCCCCGGATTAAGTAGAGTTGCATCATCTAAGAGAAGAAACAGATTAACAATAATGAATCTCCCAAAACTTGAGTTGACCAATGATTGATTTTGTACATGTGTATTTGTGTAAATACCAAGCACAAGGGTTTCTATAAACTACTTTTTTTTTCCTTTTTCTAAAGTAACAAATACACTGGTGATGTAACTGTCTGCTCTTCTCAATTTAAATTGCAGATCTATATCAACTGGGTAGACTTTGTCTCACAAATAAAAAAGACAGATAAGGTCTGCACATGTGTGTTTGCCCTCCACAACAATGCTAATGTCTACAACAAAGAAAAAGAACGGCTGCAATGTTCCTACCATACAGCAGGTGTAAAGAGGGCAACTCTTGCGTCCTCTTCCTCAGTAAACTCCGGTCAGGTGTACTCCTAAAGCAGGTGCACTGAGAAAGTTCCCTGAAAACGTCCATCATTTTTTGTTCAAACTCTCTGCAAACCTTCCTTAAATGAACAGTAAATTCTTTAAGCAGTCGGGAGCAATCTTCACAAAAGCCAGAAGCCATGGCCACATCTTCAGTAGTAAGGCATGGCACCTGCAGGTTTCACACAATCTGCACATAGACACGCCTACTGGTCTAGAACATCACGTGACTGTAAGGTAAATTACAGTTTTTTGTTACAATACATTTCATTAGGTTACAGCCCCCTCTATATTATATATATGATGTATATTTCTTATTCTTGGATAGTTGTGTGTTCTAATTGTAAAAAGAAAAAAATCAATAAAATATTTTTTTACAGAGGAGGCTGTAACCCAATGAAATGTATTGTGTGTATATATATATATATTTGTAGCTGCGCCACGTAAATAATATGCATTTTAATAGTGGAAAGTAAACGTTTAAAGTTATGTTTTATTATATGTTATGTTATTTCCATGGTTAGGCTTGAGAGATTGCTTAAATCTCATTGGTGAATTTGTTGTTGTTGTCTGTACGTCACAAACATGGTCGCCACGCTCCGCCCTAACGTTCACCCCTGTTGTGGTTGACTTGGAAACCGTCGAAGCGTCGTTGGTGAAGTTGGAGGACAGCACAATCACTGCAGGGTAGATACGCGTAGTTACCCTTAGTGAACTCATATCAAGCTCTTGAATGCATCTGTGTGGAATATGGTTTGTTTTGAAGCTCAAACGGTTTGTTGAAGAAGCTAAATTGTACTGTACGAAACGTAGTGAGTTAACAACGCCACTTATGCTAGCTAACGTTAGCACATAGCAAGCTAACGTTACCTAGCGATTAGCGTTAGCTAACTAACTGTTGGCGTCTTACAAAAGTTGCTTTTCCTAAGATTGTTTTAGCCTCAGCCAAGCAGATAAAACCAAAAATACGATATGCTTGTTCCATTTTTTTTTCATCCACATTGCTAAACTAATTGTGCACGTTACAAACCAGCGTATGATGATCCAGCAGAGATTTTGTGTGCAAGCGGTAACGTTATCCCTGTTTTGTGTTTACAGGATGAACGATTTCCCCCCTGGATTACTCTTACTTTGCACTCACCATGAGAGACATAACGGTGCCTGAGGATGCCAGTAGGTGAGCTTCCTGCTGTCCCCTAACGTTAAACACACCAGTGGTAGAAGAAATAATCAAATCGTAGTAATACCACAGTGTGAAAATGCCCCGCCCTGCAATATAAATTGTAACGTCACAGAAGTAAACTTGAAGTATCAAAAGTGAAGGTTCTTATCATGCAGAGTATCTCCTTTTAAACTCTCATATTATTATATATATCATATTAGTAGATTATTCTTATTATGTATGCAGTGGAAGCAAGTAAGCATTTTAATGTTGTAGGCCTAGTTGATCGAGGTGGGTGGCTAATTTAAACTATTTTACACACTGTTGGGTAGTTTAATCTTTGTTGAAATTATTTTGTATGTATGTAAATAAATGTAGTGAATAAAAAAAACCATCTGAAATGTGGTCGAGTAGAAGTAAAATGGAAATACTTAAGCACAAATAAGTAAATAGTAGTAGTAGTAGTAGTAGTAGTAGTAGTAAATGCTCCCTTCACCACAGCAACACACACTTCTTTGATCACATAGATTTAGCTGATTGTCCACAGCCACTTTGCCCATTAATTATAGTGTAGTAATGACAGTGTAACCTTTTCACAGGTGAGAGTGAAGACCGGGCAAAGACCCGGGAAAGATTCAATGAAGTCTTCAAGAAATACTCAGATTCAGAGAAGAAAAAGTTGAAGAAGAAAAACACGGAAAGTCAGGAGACTATTGTGGTATGTGTTCTAAAAGTTTCAAATCACACCTGGCTCTTTAGTTAACCTCCTTCATCAACACTGCAAAGTTATGCAAACTGAAACTGACATTACTTTGCTCTCCCTTCCCCCTGTTTCTTTTAGCTTCAGAATCTAAAAAAGAATCTCAACCTTGAGAAGGACATAGAAGAGGATGAGACCATCCTCCAGAACACATATCACCCCGAACAGGGCAGCCCTCGCTACACTAAGAATAAACGAAGAGAGAAGGAAACATCGGAAAAGGTTAATATCAACAACAGTAGAGACCAAGAAGAGACTCAAACATCAAAAAGCAAGAGGAAAAGTAAGAGGGAGCTTCCCTCCCCCCCTGTACCTGAGGATACCACAGGTTACTTCCAGCAGGATGCGGATGCTTCCAATTCTGGGATTGCTTTAGAGCCAGATGATGTAGATGGTGGAAAGGAACCAAAGAGAAAAAGTAACAAGGGGAAAAGCAAAGGAGATACAGAGATCAAGGCAGAGAGTCAGGTGGAGGATGCAGGGGAAACGCTGCTGCATCAATACCAGCAGCAGATTGCACAGGAGGAGCAGAGCACTTTAAAGAAGATAAGCGCCAAGACTGAGGAAGACAGCGTTGTCTCCCAAAATGTTTCGCTAAATAATGATGTTGGAAAGAAGAAAAAGAAAAAGCTGAAATCACTCATGACACAGTCGGAAGTAGGGTGTGTATATCTACTAGTGTGATATAGATGTTTTTTTTACATTTAGTAATAACGCTACAGGCTACAGTTTTTAGCAGCATATTGAAGTAAGATACAATACTTTTTGGTCCACTAGGGATGAAGATGAAAATGCTGACCAGGATGCTGATGTGGACAATGAAACTGAATCCAAGGGAAAGAAAAAGAAGAAGAAGAAAAAACATGGTAACTGGATGTTAATTGTCAGGCACATTCATTGTCATGAAATCATTTAAAAATCCATTAAAAAGTCTGTACAATGTTGATGAATTTCATGTTTTTTTTTATTTCCAATTTTTCAGTTGTCAGAGAAGAGAGTGAAACTGAGGCAGAAGTACCACAGAAACCAACATTTGATGACAGCCTTGTGCTGGGAGTGTACATACACAGAACAGATCGCCTCAAGACTGACCTACTGATCTCACACCCCATGGTGAAGATACATGTTGTTGATGAAAGCACTGGACAATATGTGAAGAAAGAAGACTGGTGAGAAGGGACACTCTGAGACACATACATTACTGTAGTTTAGATCACTGTTTAATTCAGTGTTAAATTGTGTTTTTACATCAGTATTGGTTTGGTAACAATTGTGTTTCCATTGTCAGGTACATTCTTTCTTTGTAACTGTAACTTGTAACATTTGGACCATAGTTATTTGTGAGTGTAGGCATGCTCTACAGTCATGCTAACATGTCATTTCAAAGGGAGTAGAGGGTGGTAAAAACCTTTTTTTTGAATGAACATAATTTACTGCAAACTCCCTAACTGTATGGCTTCAGTTGTATGTATGTGTTGTATGTATTTGCTTGAAAATGAAATGTGTTTGTCTTGTTTTTCATAGCCATCGGCCAGTCTCCTCATTTTATGAGCAAGAGAGCGTTGACCACATTCTCCCCATCATGACTCAACCTTTTGACTTCAAGAAGAACAAATCCATCATCCCTGAGTGGCAGGAACAGATCATCTTCAATGAACGCTTCGGTTACTTTGTTCAACAAAATGATGAAAGCCCCAGAGTTATACTCCTCTTTGAAGTAAGAGACACTTTATTTCTACATAGTTGGCCAATTTCAATGTAGCTGTAAATAATTGTTCATATTTAAATGTTTCGTAAAGATCCTGGACTTCATAACCATGGAAGAAGCAAGAGCTAACGCTGATGTTGACAAGCATACACGAGGATTCAGAAAGATTGCATGGGCATTCCTCAAGGTGCTATATTTAACTCTGGTCATTTAGAATGAGTGTTTTTGAACTGTTGTTTTTAATACTCGTTTCACAATTTTACCTGTATCCTTTAGCTTGTCGGCACAAATGGTGTGCTGAATATCGACAGTAAACTTCGCCTCCAGCTCTTCTTCCCTCCACCGCGGGCGAAGAGACAAGCAAAAACAATTGAGGTGGTCGAGTGGTGGAGGAAGTACCCCCGAATCAAATACGCATCCACCCTTTATGTTACGGTGAAAGGCATTAAACTCCCTGAGCATGTAAGTTAGTTGTTGCTTTATAGCTGCTATTATTGTATTTTTATATTCAAATAGTTGACGTGTTACATATTAATAGTGATACTGTAGATAATGATGTTTTAGATATTCTGGTGTAAAGTCAAGCCACATGTGGATTCAGTAATGCGTTGGGATGGTTTTTGTTCTGCAGGTGGACCCCAGTATGCGGTCCATGATGGCACTGCAGGAGGAGAGGGGTAGCACCTCCTACAGTGACCTGCAGAATGAGGTCACCAAGAGAAGCCTGACACAGCATCTGGACAGCAAGCTGCCAGCATTGAGATGGAGCAGGCTGCCCGGACAGGTTGGTGGAATCAGGAATTATTATTTGATGTCAAAATAATATCTTTATCATTGCAAAATATAACTTGTAACAGTTTTAGCTACTCATTCTTATAAGCTGGTAAAAAAAAATGTTGTATAATATTCTCTGTTCAGCAGAATTATTACAAATCATTCTTGTGGATTGTTTAAATGCAATACATGATGTATAGGGGTGGTAGGGTTCATTGTATCAACAACACAGTTCAGTTCAGTTTCTGTGGTACTTCTGCCTCAGTTTTATTCACAAAAGTTAAAAGACAAGTACAATCATAAGACATAATGTAGATATGTGAAATGGGATACCCTGGTTAGCTATTTGAAGCTTGTGTATAGGGGCCCAGACACTAACAAATAATACACATTATAAATACTATCATATTGTTTGGATAAAAAAGGAACACGTATTATACGATAACGTTACAACCTACAAAAGAAACCCTAACCCTACGTAAGTGGTCCCAAGACATTTATTCCATCAGTCTAAGCATTGGTTAAATAGATAAGATGCAATAAACATACACATATAACAAGCGAGAATAGCAGTAGAAATAAAATAAAGATTTCAGAGTCACTAGTTTAGGAGTCCCCAGCTGTTTAGAGTATTCAAGCTTTAACATATTTTAGTAGTAGCTGTTGTCTTAGTCTCTTTTTGAAAGCAGACACAGACAAATACATTTTTATAGTGTTCTCATCCTCATTCCAGACCTGTGGCCCTCGGCAGACCACACTAAAGCTTGTGCATTTCAGTTTCCCATTTTTTACCCTTAATAAGATGCATTTTCCTTGTCTTATATGTACGCGAGGGAGAGTAGATTGGAATGAGGTCACAAAGTATGTCTTTAAAGCATATTTACAACATTATACATGCATTGTGAAATATATTACATTGAGCTAGCTTTAGAAGGCATTCAGACTTCAGAAGACACTCACATGCTTGTGTTTACATTAAAGCTGTTTCTGGTCACTGTGATCATTCCTCCTGTCCGTAGTGGCTGTGCAGCGATCCCTTCTTAATGTAATGTCAGTATACGAGACGGGAGACCAAATCCACCAGTCCTTGTTGGATGTAACATGACTATGATGTAAAGTTCAGCAGGCGCTAACATGAGGCTTTAGCACTGTATATATATATATATGGGCATGTCAGTGTTGTTTTAACACAGACTTGAGCAAATGTGAACCTATCCTTGAAACATAGTTGACTGCACAAGCCTGACCAGTGTTCCTCTGTTAAAGGTCTGTCGGATTCCTAACAAGTCCATGCTGACACTCCGTGGTGGTCATATTGGCTGCTTCACAGTGCTATTCTCTCATACCGGGACATTACTGGCCACTGCTTGTGCTGACAGAGATGCTTTTCCTGTAGTAGGTAAGCAACACTCATAGGCAACACCTTGTCTGTGTAAAAGTCCTCCTGGTGAGACTCCTCTTCACTCCTCAGCAGAAAGCTCCAGCTTATTAACTTGCTGTTTATACACAGTAGTCATAGCCAGCTCTGGGGATGAACTCAGGATTCTACAACTTCCAAGCATATACAAAAAATGAATAAATGCACTGGTAAAAAATGAACCCATTCATTTATTGTTTCAGTGTATGAGATTCCCTCTGGCAAGGTTTTGGCTGACTTCAGTGGCCATCTCAAAATAGTCTATGATCTGTGCTGGTCCAGAGACGATCGGAGCCTTTTGTCTGCCTCCTCTGATGGAACTGTCAAGTAAGTTTATGTTTGTTAGATGAAAAAAATAACTGATCAGGAGTGAGTGAAAGAGTTGGTGTCACAGTGAGGTGTCACTGCAAAAGAAAACGACACATACAATATTAAATTAAGTTAACTGTTCACACAATACAGCAACATGAGCTATTTAATTCAGCAGGATGCGTGATTTGCTCTTACCAGTGTATCGCCGTGTGTATTTTGTCCATAGCAAATCCTCTCCAATCAGTCCCAAAACGTCCCAGTTAGAGAGTAAATGCAGTAAACATATTCTTTGTAAACAATAAACAATCATTCCCCTAAAGAACCAAGCAGGCCTGCTTTATTGCACAGTCCAAATTTTCTTTAAAACTTGCCTTTTTCAGCACCTAGCTTGCTAGCTCGAACTTCGAAGGTTGTTTTTGGGATTTTGAGAACGTCAACACAGATAGCAGAAGCGGAGGGGCAAAGCCTGACGTCCGGAGCATGGCAGACTTGATCCTAGAAATGTACTTCTGTTGATCCAGACTAGAATTGCTGTAATAACTGTTGTAACTGCCATAGCACCTCTAGGAGGAGTAAGTACCCTTCTGAGTAGGTCACTATGTCTTTATGTTACCAGTGAGACAGCATGTTTTGGGCTGTTGTGATTGTATGACTGAGTATTATTTAAAGAACAGACTTTATTTGCACAAACGAGTTGTTTGCATTATTTAATTTTTCTTGCCCTCCTCCCTCAGAGAGTGGAACGTGGAGAGGCTTCAAGGAACGGCCCAGAAGGTGCTCCCTCATCCATCCTTTGTGTACTGTGCTAAGTACCACCCCACCGCCCAGAACCTGGTGGTAACCGGGGGCTACGACTCTCTGATACGAGTGTGGAGGCTTGATGTCGGTGATGTGAATGGCCAGCTGCTGCAGGAGTTTGAGGGTCACAACAGTTTCATCAACTCAGTTTGTTTTGACTCTGAAGGTATTGTGTTTTCATAAATTGGCGACCTGTCCATGTTGTGTGCCACCCAGTGCATGCAGGGATTGGCCCACATGCACAAGTTAAGAATGAATGTGAAGAATTATTCCCCTGAAGTGAATGATGGTGTTTATGAATAATGTTACATAAAATAGCGCTGTAATGAGCCTTGATTAAAGCCTTTACACACAAACTTACATATGGCTTGCCTTAGCTGTTGAATTATTTTCTTTGTTATGTCAATTGACCACCAAGATGGATTTTAATATACAGTTCATAGTCATAAACCAAAGTCCACATGCAGAGGAAGGGGAAACTGCACTCAGTAACTTCTGAGGACCTGAGAGATCCTCCAGTACTAAGCTCATATAAAAGATAAACATACACACATACAGACACCCCTTGAAACCACTGGAACTGGAACACTGTGTATGTGAGCATGCCTGTGTGCATTTCAGTACATTTCTGAGGGACATTATATTAAGTATTTATACTATTACTGTCTATTGTAAAGCAAATTGTGGCGCTCTCTGTGTTTATGAAATGTGACGGTTGGCTTCTTTTGTAAGGAAATGAAGAATGTTCTACTTGTGCTTTCTCATAACTGATGCTCCTTTCGTTGTATTTGTTGTAATTAGGAAGGAGAATGTTCTCTGCAGACAATAAAGGCCTAATCCTTGTGTGGAAAACTACAGTAAATGACAGCAAGCGGCATCCGCCATGTCATCGCTGGTGTATAGAGAAGGTACAGGAGATGATATTGTACATACAGTATACTTTAGATTTGTCCTCTTGTGCAAAGAAAGTAAATTGTAAAGAAATGTGAATTTCTGCTCTTTTTGTCTTGGCAGAAATTAGATGAGAGTGACCTCAGAGGTGTCCCCATCAACATGCTGCAGCTCCATCCAAACGGGCGGTGCCTGCTCATCCATGCCAAAGACAGTGTCTTGAGGATGATGGACTTGAGAATGTAAATAAGAGGAGAAATAACCTAAAAAGAACCATCTGTAACTACAGGAAACAGTGACCTCTGTTCTGATTTTTGAATGTCGCTGAAGTTTTTGGGGTTTGCTGTATAGCCACTTCAGTTACCCAGTGCTAAAATGCAGACAAAATAAGCTGATGTCTTAAGTCTCGCTTCGAACCATAGTCACTGTTTCTCAAAATTACAGATAGGACTTTTCACTCAGGGGAATGTATCATCAAAAGAAATGTATGAAACCCATTGTGTTGCCCAGAAAATAATTCTTGTTATAGTCCAAAAACATACATATTCTTTGTTTAAACTTAAAATATCCACGATCCATCTTTTCAACAATGTATCTGCCCCTTTCAGCCTGGCTGTGAAGAAGTACACCGGAGCCACAAACTACAGAGAGAGGATTTATAGCACTTTCACGCCGTGTGGGAATTTAATCTTCTCTGGTAGCGAAGATGGGATGGCATATGTCTGGAATACTGACACAGGTGAGAATCATTTATTTCCTTCATTTATTTCGTTTTATCGTTTATTTTTCTGTCAGTTTTAAAAGTATTCTGCACAGTGGCTCCATCTGTCAGTTGTTCTGTCTTCTCAGGTGACCAAGTTGCAGTCTACTCTGAGCTTGGCTACCCCACTGCTCTCCACAGCGTGTCATTCCACCCTCACGAAAACATGGTTGCTTTCAGCGCCTTCGGTCAGAGCCAGCCTGTCCACGTGTACCTCTACGATCGCAGAGGTTTGTTTGCTCTTTTTTTTTTGTGTGTGTGTGTGTGTGGATGCAGCCCCTGAATCGCTAATTAACTGTGCTCACTTTGTTTTCAGATCTGGATGTTATTTTAGTCAGCTGAGCTATTTGATTCCGTTGATACATACATGCGTTCAAATACAAACTGAGCTTAGACTATCATGCTGTATCACACAGTTTCCCAGCTGGAGGTTCACAATATAAAAGCTGCGAGCAGATCCATATCTACAGACACCAGAACCATCAGAAACACACCTGACCCACCAGCGTTACAGGACAGGATGTCTGCTGCTTCAGCCATGGATCAGTTTGCACAAGCAACAAGACTTGCATTGAAAATGCAGTGTGTTAAGGAGCAACTGGATTCAGTGCTTGTAAATATCTTCTTTTACTCTGAAATAAGTATATAGAGAAACAGAGAAATCCAATATACACCAAAACTCACTTTCTCAAATCATTTTTAGGAACCACATCTGAGGTCTTCAACTTCTGGATACATGTATAAGCAAGGTACTGTGTGTGTTTCAGATTTGAACTGTTGTGGAGTTTTATATAATGGACATGGTGTGCTGCATTTCATCTTGATTGACATGTTTTTGCAACACTGTTGTCCCTTTATTTACATGGACAATATTCTGCTTTTGTGTGCTTGGTTTGCAGACAAAATGGGCCGTTCTCACACAGGGAGGAGCTTCACAATAGATTCTGGCACAGTGAGTTTATGATTAGTACTCCTTTGTAAAGGTGATGTAACCTGTCGAGCCTTTTACACCAACATTGATTTTGTCCTCTGTGATCTCTTTCTAAACCTCTTTATATACAGTCTATGGTCTGAACCAGCTTGTTCTTGGGTTTTCGTCTCAAGTGCTGAGAAAGGAACACACCACAGAAACAAGTCTAGAAAGTTATACACTGTGTATTTTTTTAATGATTAACTCAAATCTTGATTAGCACAGCATTACAGAAGTGCATTTGTTTACCCAGCTAATTCTGCTGGCTGCAATAATGTATTGTGTATTATCTTTAAAGTTTTATTTAATCTTGGCCTTAAATTGCATTAGGAGACCTGAGCAGGTCTATCTGAAATAGTTATTAAATTACTGCTGTTTGGAAATGAAATAAATTGCTAGACAACTCATGTCAAGCTTTTTTCTTTTCAGACGGGATTAAATGCTTCGTTACCACCTCCGTCTCTCCTGTCGCCGCACTCCAAGCTGCAGCTCTCTGGTTCTCTAGCGGAGCAGCTTATTCCTCAGGCAGCTCTGAGCACCCATAACCGTGAGTGGCTTGTTACACTTAATCACAGTTATTAGTCTTTAACCAATGAATGGCTTTACTGCCACTCTGTGAGGTTAAATATTTTTCCAAGATTATAGCTGCATAAAGTATAGCATGCAGTGACCAAGACCAAATGCTTCCAGCATTGTGGTCTAGAGTCTCCTGAAGCATGTACACCATACACAGAGACAAAGATGGACCGCTTGTGCTTTTTACTTGTGTACGTAAGTGATTTCTGTAAACACAAATCACTGGATTGTGCTACAGTCCAAGGTTAAATATTTATCTTTAATTTTGCCTTTTTTCTTGTAATTTCAGGCGGGTTCAGTCCAGTCGGTCAGCGTCTAAAAGGAGCGTCATCTTTCAGGCTACAGACGGTAAGGCTGTTAACAGTGTATTTCTTCTAGTAATACTTTTAGTGACGTGTCTTTTTGTTTTTTTCTTTGTCAACCAAATCTTAACCACACATTACTGCACGATTAGTCAACTGCTAACGGGGTCCGTATATATGTAAATATCATATGTCCACTAGTCTGGATCAACGGAAGTACATTTCCAGGATAATTGCCTAAAAGGGGTGTCCCTCACCTTTATTTAAATTTAAATAGCTTACGTTACTGTATTGTGTGAACAGTTAACTTCATTTAATATTGTATGTGGCGGGTTTTTTTTGCGGGGTGCAAATGTTCCACCAAAACAAGTTTCTTTCCCGAGACTATTTTGCAGATCCACCGTCGCTTCATCCGGAGCTTAGTGCCACCCAAGACGATTGTGATTGGTTTATACAATATACAACCCACATCATTTTTTTTCTTCTATCCTAGAATGTTTGTGGTGTGTAGCCAGACCTTACTCCACAGCGCTGTGGAGATAGGTCTGGCAATGCGAGACTATATGTCCACTAAAGTTGCTACTACAGGACTAAAAATGTTCTTTTTCTCCATCAGAGCCTTCCAGACCACATTTCTTCAGGCATCAGTGTGGAAACAGATTCTGTCCCCGTTCAACAAGTAGTAAGTATCCACTCCAGCTGCAAGATCAGGCGCATGCAACTTTTCCCCTCTCACATTCAACCCCTCCACCTCTGTGTTCCTCTTCCAGGTGGTCTCTCTCTATGACTACAGAGCTAATCGGTCTGATGAACTGACCATATGGCGCGGTGATGTCATCCAAGTGCTGTATAAAGACAATGACAACTGGTGGTTTGGGCGTCTGGCCAATGGGCAGCAAGGATATTTTCTAGCTTCTTATGTAGCAGATCAGGGTAAGTGAATTGAATGTCTTGTGATACACCTAGTGGATAATGTATATGAAACGTCCAAATGTGGTGCAATATGCTGAGTTATTTTATATTGTAGGAGATTTCAATGAAGAGGTGACTCAGTCTGTAGAGGCACATGCAGCCCTGTCTGAGGGGACTGTTGAGAGGTCAACACCAACCAGGGTAAGGAGACAGGATAATACAGTGGCGTCTGTCCTGGATTATCATTACCAGTAATGAATATTGGCTAAAAGGTGAAACGGTGTGGCAGAGGAATACATTTCTTGCACTCCATATGCATGTCTTCTCTTGCTTGTGTCTATGGTGCCTATTTTTCTGTTTGTTAAAGTGATACTCCTTAATCTTTATTTTGACCATCAAACATCCTTGTTCACAATTCACCGCTAAAGCACCGCTGTGCCAAAGTACAGCCTCACAGAGCTTTGCATGGCTGCATGGCTGTAGACTCTTGTGTCTTTTTCTCCCTTTATGTTTGGATTTTCGTGTTTATTAATGTCACCTGCAAATACTTTAAGGACGTGCATGTGCCTCCTCCTGATGATTGCCTGAGCTACAGTGGAATTCTGATTCTGACAAGTTTTCACGACAAAAGTCAATTCTCGCACACACGTATCACCTCTGCATTGAATTATTTAAAAGGAGATGATGTTTCTGTCACAAGGACCCCTTCTCCAGGCCTTGAGAATTGACTTTTTCTTTGCAATTGAATCCTCAGGGGAATCGATTCCCTGCACCATGGAGACAAAGCAAGTGGTGTCCGTGTTGTCTTCAACTCAATGTGTCATATCATCCATAAATACATGTCAATGGTCATTATCAATCAATCCATTTTGTTTTTATTCTGTGACAAATACAACGTTCATCACGCTCAGCTTGAAACAGTCTTATTTTGTCGAAACTATGTCAAATCATCAGCCACTAATCAGCTTACAGTGGGTGAGTGAAATACTTGGGGATTTTGGGAAAAGTATCACTTAAATGTATACTTTTTAGTGCATTATGATTGGGGTCTAGATTTAAGATGGGTTTATTTTATTTTATTTGATCTCTTCTCCTTCCTTACCTTTCCAAGGTATCTGCTGCAATTAGTTCTTCTGGGGAACTGAGGTTTCTTTCTGAGCCGAATCTTTCTGACACAGAACCTGAGTTGACTGATGCCAGGTGAGAAGCTCGCTGTGCTTAAATCCTCCTGACTACATTCACAGGGTCATGGTTACTGAACACTGCATGAGGCTCCAAGTGTTGGTTTTCTTAAACAAAATTAGACAAGACAACAGGGGTTTATAATAACTGACATGTCATATTACGGTTTCGAAATACCGAATACTGATTGTAAATGATGGTTTTCCCGCAGAGCTAGAAGGAAAAAGAAGGTGAAAAAGCCAGGAGTCCCCGCATCTTCATCTCGAGCCACATTTTCAGACGCAGATGCTGCCGAGTCGCTGAGCACCAGGAGGAGAGGCAGATCCACAGACAGACCTCTCCCCACGAGACCGACGGGCCGGGCTAATGGTGCCTTCGAGCCCGATACATAAACTTAGGACACATTGATTGTTTTCAAGCTAGAGTGCTTTCAACGTTTTTTTTGTTTTTGTTTTTTTTTCATACAAATGCATTTTTGTAATGGCAGTAAACTCTACAGGTTTATTTTATTTTTTTATATATATTTGAACAGTCAATATGTCCTGTATTGTACTTAATACAGATTGATCAATGAAATGTAAAGATTTGTCCACGAAAACAATTGTCTTGAATTGTGCAGTTTTAGGGATATTTATTGGCGTAAGCATGAATTGACTTGTGTATGTGTACATTTTTACTGATGCTATACCTAGAAAACTAAATTTCTATAATATTGTAGTTTTATTTTCTTAGCCTGTAAGAGATAAACAAAGTTTGTATATGCCACTTCTTCACAACTATATAAAAATACAGATTATTAATTTCCAAATGTTTTGTTAATCTCTTTCTATAAATCATATGTAAAGTCAAACTTTTGATATCTAAAGTGTTTAAATAAATATGCTTAAGGGCTATTTTGATTATGTATGGTATGCGTTTCATTTTTGGAACGGACCTGAAACGATGCAAATAGGATACCAAGTATTCTGCTTGTTGCTATAATTTTAGAGAAATATTTGAGTTACCTATAAATTAATGTGTATTTTCATTTCAAAATTCTAACATCAAGAGGATAGATTTTTTTTTTGCGTGACACTTGGAAATTATATTAGAAAAGACCTAATGTTTCAACAAGTGGACAACTGGGTAACCTTATGACATTCTGTCTGTCAAATAACATATACAGTAAGCAGGCTATGCAGTGCACGATGTCAGCTCAGGTTAACTTAGAACATTATGCCACTTTACTAACTGTACACAGACATGGGGTGGATAGAGTGAGTGAACACACAGGTGGGTGTTTTTCCTTCATATATTTAATGTTTTTATTTAGTGCAAAATAAATCGGTGCAAACATCTTCAAATTGTTCAGTCGGAAAAGAAGGCACAACATACAAAATCACTAACTGGAGTGAAATATGACACAATGCTCCCTATTACAATAAATTATGCTGAATGTTATGAGGCTTACTATGACAGTGCTTATTCCCTTCATGTTACCATGAACGTGGTCAGCAGCTCTTAACTTGTGTAACTTCACCATGAAAGTCGGTTCATGTGATGTAGAAAACTAAGATCATTAATACAGCAGAGCTTTAGAACAAAAGACACATTGAGCTTGTCTGGACTTTCCAGTGGTTGACATAATAATTTACAATGTGAAATAATCTATTTAAATTGTACAATCTTAAAGTTCGTAGCACTTTGTTTTTAGGCTTTTAGGCCAATATTTCCATGATCTAAGTAGAAAGCATCACAGTCCCTGCCACACCAAAAATGTGTAACTTTAAAATATATCAAAAAAAAAAAGCTATTGTTAATAATAACAACAATGGAACCATGTGTATAACTTGGAGGCTGATGCCCAGAGCAGCTGAGACATTTAGATCATGTTTTGTACGGTACGGCATCCTTCCACATGTTGCTGAGGGCTTCATTCAGTCAGGAGAGGAGTGCTTTCATCTGTTTGTAGACTATCTTCTCGAACGCTTCAATTTAAACATAAAAAGGAGTATTACGCCCAGCATGTTCTTGGAAACTGCACACATTAAGTCTAAATAGCCTTCCACGTAGTATGCAGTATACATGAGCATCTTAATATATGACATAAATCTGATTATCTTCATTTGAGGTTAAGGATTACCTTTGATGTTGCGGCGGATGACACAGGTAATACACAGCGAGGAGTAGGGCCTGAGAACAGTGTGGTCATTGAGTTTCATGTGAGTAACTGCCAAAAAAAGGGAATCACACGCTTCTTTCTCTATCCATCCTCGTGATGTGTTTAACCCCTGAATGATTACCGGTCTTGGAATAACATTTTTCTACATCCTCAAATAAATGCCACGCAAGTTAAGCGGCAACTTTCACAGTCTCATCCTGTCTCTGTCACACTGACATTTTACAGGCTTTTCAATCAGTTGTGTGACCATTGTCCCTAGGCTGCATGAGTAACTAATCCTTTATTCTTGATAACATGGTCATAAACTGTAAACTGGGATCTTTCAAAACAAAAGAACACAACAACAATGCTAACAGGGCTGGGCAATATGGCCGGAATCTTCTATCAGGATATATGTCATTCTACGATACACATCACAATATAGCATGTTTTCTGGTAATTCAATAAATAAATAAATAGTCTATATGAAATAACAACATTGTAAAGCTTATTTTTGTATACTCCTGTTTTAAATACTTGCCAAATAAAAAGCACTGAGTGCAAAATTAACATAATGTGCAAGGATAATAACATAAAGCTTTGTCCAAATGACAGAGCCGTAACAGAGTTCAGCTGCTGGTTTTTCAACATTGGGATGAAAACAATAGATACCATAGACTTTTTTTATTTTATAGCATTTTGACAATATCGTCATATCGCCCAGACCTTAATGCTAATATGCCAGCAAGTGAGAGCTTTGTGTCCTTTTCTCACGTGAACACTGCACAAACTGATACTTACACCCAAAAGCGCCAAGCCTCCTTGGACCGCAGCTGCCGACTCAAAGCTCAGATGTTGCGTGATAAGGCCACCCACTATTGGGCCATAAAACATCCTTTAAAAAAAATAAAATAATTACATTTTAAAATCATAATCAAAACAGTTAAAATCAAAGGGCAGGAAATAAGTACCAACCAGTGAGACAATGGATTTCATTTTTTCTAGATTCAGATGGCTACTGAAAAACACATGGCTTTGGGATTTACCCCATGGACCAAACTGCCCCAAACAGTCCAGACACCATTCCAAGAGTGCTTAATCCTTCTTCATATCCTTGTTCCCTACAAAGAAAAGAAAATAATGTTTCACCTTGCATTGTGTATATATATATATATATATATATATATGTATGTAGTAGCACATGTGAAGCCACTCACTTTGCACATGTGATGATCTCAGGGAACGTGGGGATTGCAGTCATGCCCAGAGAAAACCCAATTACACCAAGCATGATGATCAGCAACCACAGATTACTGCACATACACACACACACACACACACACACACACACGAAAAAACAGAAAAACATACAAGTTAGTACCGTTAACCTATGGGAATCGGTTTTGAGGCAGCAACACAATACTTACTGAGTACTGTTAGGGTTTGTTGAGGAAGTACTCAACTATTTTATGTAAGTAAAAGTAGCAATAGCACAGTGGATGCATACTCAATTACAGACTCAAGTCCTTTTTATCCTGTTTGTCTGTTTCTCTCTAACACATTTTGTGACCTTCCCTCAGGGCCAGGCTAGTTGTTTACCCTTGTTTCCAGTCTTTATGCTAAGCTAAGCTAAAATGCTGCTGGCTGTAGCATATTAAATGAACAGATAGTATTAGAGGGAAAGGCTCTCTTCTCACCGGGATATTGCGCAGTGGGAGCTTTCTTCTGTACGATTAAATAATGCCAAAACACAAAATATTATCTGCTGGTCAAAGCGACTAGAGAAAATCAGTGTTTTATTATAAATATTTGTGGTTATAACCATGTTTTACCATTTCGGATTGAATGTAGTTTGTGTGTTTACTCAGACTATACATACTATGCATACAAATCATACATGTACATAATATACTACATGCAAATTCTTTGTTTACTAAAATATAACTGTTATGTTGGCTATCTCTGTGGATATCATCATGGAGGAAACTAGCTTAATTATCCAATTCCTTTGTCTCTGAGTGCTGTTGGTTTATTTGGTCATGGGATTCCTGGGTAGCAGGGGAATGGGGTTGGGAGGAATGGCTAGGTTGTACTACTGTGTGTGTGTGTGTGTGTGTGTGTGTGTGTGTGTGTGTGTGTGTGTGTGTGTGTGTGTGTGTTTGTTTGTTTCTTCTTTATGTTGAAGATGGTTCATCATGTCAGGGGTTAAAGGGTGGGGGTTTGGATGAAGTGGGTTGGCTGGAGGGAAACAAGGGAAATGGGGGGGGTCTGTGGTATTACACTTTGCCTTATGTTACTTTTATGACTTTATGGTGCTTCCCATCCCTTATACAAACACAAAGCACATAATTGATCAACAGAATAAGCATATTTCCAAAAATGTGGGACTTTTCTTTTAAAGTAGAGAGTCTTTCTTACTTTCCACCTTTACCACATGCTCACCTCGGGATGTGAAGGAAAGGTACGGGACCGAGCATTGAGAAGCCAGTGGCTGTGGTGACACCTCCTATCACCATGAACCAACACCTGGTGGACTGATAGAACACCAACACACACACCAACACACACACACACACACACACACACACACACACACACACACACACACACACACACACACACACACACACACAAGGGATTTACTTCATATGACAAACTTACAATTATGAAAGAATAATCCACATTTGCTTTCATACTCACAGGATATTTATCAGTAAAATACCCAATCAGCGGTGATGCCAGACAGTATGGTAACGACAAACCGAGCATTATGAGTCCCACGTAGCCAGATGAGAGAGTAAACTACATCCAAAAAAGATGGGGGGAAAAAAACTCATTCTCACTGCGAAGCTTGATAAACTTTCTTTCCGCAATAAGTTGACTTTATCAAAAGACAGGACATTACCCTCTCCATAGCAAATAGGGACAAAGTGGCATCCAAGAAGCCCAGTCCTGCACTCTGAGTGAATATCACATAGCAGATCAGGACGATTTTCGCTTTGGTGAGAAGTCGAAAGAATGAATCCTTCGAGGGGTCTGAATCTGAGCAGACAGAAGCACAAATTACAGCTCACGGTTCCAATCCCAGAAAGAAATGATTACTTTATTGAAATGACTGAAATATAGCAAATAATACCATTAAAAACCATTACCTATGTTTGGCAAGACATATATGTTGACTGGAACCATAATCAACAGGAAACATCCAAGAAGCATAAAAGGGACTTCATATCCAAAAGACTGGTAGAACCACCCTCCGACCGGTGGCCCCAGAATAAGACCAAGTCCTGTGAAAATCTCCAAACTACCCTAAAGAAAGAGAATTGCAGCACATTGAAATATGTAAGCAGAATCTGAGCATTTCCTCAGCATAACGGCTATTGCTACACATGCCAAGGTAGATATGTATTATTTTCCATGACACTGGGAGAAATGGGAGATACAAAACAACCCTTTTTTGTTTTTCTCGTGATTCTAATGTCTCCAAAACAACATGCCAGTCAGACAAGGGTTGTCTACACTCACCAAAACAGTTGCCACATTGTTTGGGAATATTTTTGCTGTCATGGCAAAAGAGGAGGTCATCGCAGCGGCAAAGCCTAAAGCGTCTATGG
Source organism: Sander vitreus (assembly GCF_031162955.1). NCBI lineage: Eukaryota > Metazoa > Chordata > Actinopteri > Perciformes > Percidae > Sander > Sander vitreus. Next base: position 7,758,343 of record NC_135874.1, on the reverse strand, counting down.
ACCTCACTACGAAGCACAGAGTTATGAAAATGGGTCCTGCAGGTACCCGATTGAGTAACCTGCGAGAAAGAAAGCAAAAAATAACAAATAATGTGAAACAAAATAGAAACACTGAAACAAAATGGGCTGTAAGTTTGTTATTAAATAGTCCAACTAAAGACATTAAAACTAGTTTTTACACTAAATGAAATCACAAACCCACATTGATCCACATTCAAATAAAGTGGGGAATAACAATACATTCACAAAGACCCATGTATATACTGCCAATACAATACTGTGCTATATGGCAGCTTCTGTCATTTTCTCACCTCGCACTTACAATTTGCCCAATTATGTTTTTTTTACATCTATCTTTAAGGTGAGGCTGGCATTATTCTACATGTTTCTTACTGTCAACAAATCCCATGAAAATGGGCCCACGATGTCTGTGTTCGTCTGTCTCTGAATACTTTCCCACTTTCCAACCCCGTCTGTGGCAGATGTAAATCTGCGTCAAACATGTATTGTTTCACCAAAAAAGGGCCAAATCATTTTATAAAACAGCTGGGCATTGTAGTTAAAGTGTGGAGAAATGTTGGAGAAAGTGATGCATTTGTTGGAACATTTTTAATCTGCAGATTCATACACATCTGGTGCTCTACATTATTTATAGCAGCAGGACGGTGTATGTGAATTTGACTCTAAAAAAACTTCAGTTCATTATATTTTATTGAAGGGACATATATGCCTTATGACATATGCAACAGTGTGGCTCAGTGTTTTAAATAGATTTTAAACAATGGAGCTTTTTAGTACGGAGAAATAACCTGTTTTAAGACTTTACAGACTTCACTGATATGCAGCCAAACACCTCCTAGTTACAAAACTATGCTTAATGTGTTTCTGTGGCTATCATTATTATCGACAGGACCAACACTTACCCAAACAGAATGGTGCAGCCTGATGAAACAAAAAGCCCCATCACAAGCATAAACTTTGCACCAATTTGGACAATCTGATATGACAAACAGAGCATAAATTACTGTAGATCTGGGCAGCACATCACACTTCATATACTGATAAGAAATAGAACCATATACTTACATATTTCCCCATTATCAATGAGCCAATGAAATTGCAGACAGCGTAGCAGCCAAATATGAGACCAATGACAGTTTGACTGGCTCCCTTCTTGACTGCCTGTGTAGAAATATGCATGTAAGGCATTTATTGGTTGATTATTACACACTGTCTTAGTAACAAAAGCAACAAATAAGGACATGTAGTGTAAAGTGAATAACACAAATAGTCAATACATGTAAAATATATTGAGATAACAGATGAAAAATGCAGTTATCAGAAAACTGTGTGCTATGAATTAATGCCTCAAATGGTTGATCAGTACTATCATATTTATTACTCCACTCACTGTGGCCTAACCTTTGCTCAGCAGTTATTACACATGGCCTCAGCTGACGTTACCTGAGACCTATGAGAATGAGTCAATCATTCGTTGGCCTTCAGGGAGGCTTTCCTATGTCTAGCACATGATTGCTCATTCATTCCACCCAGAAGACACGACTACTGAGATGTTGAAGGGAACTGGTGATGGCTGCCTGATGTACGAGCTTTACAATGACATGCACCAATGAGCATTACAAATGAATATGGACTCTGTCTCCTGAAGGTGACTCATGGCCCTGATTTTACACGCTGACATGTCTTCAGTCCTAGAAAAAAACAGCTGTTTGCAGCATCAAAATAATGATAATAATTAATGAAACAATGGAGTTTCACTACCCTCATAGCAGCTATCAGCTGTTGTTTCACATCCTTTAACAGCAGCCCTGCTTTAAGATCTGTCTTTGTAAATATACACAAAAACAATCCATCCTAAAATGGTTTTCCTGCTCTTTCCAGTTTGCCTCAAAAGTACAAATATTACTGCATCTTGAGTAATTTTTCCAGATGCAAATTACCAGGATTTAAAGAATGCACTCTCTCAGTATTTTATATATATGTATATGTAATGATGTGTACTCTTTTATTTAGGGAAAGCATATTAAATGTATTACTGTTGTTTTTCAAGACACATTGCCTTGCTGGTGTACATTGTCTTGACTTTGCAGTGTTCCTGTTTGATTTTGTCTTGCTTTGACTATTTGACGTTACACATCACTTGTGTGATTTGCATTAGCTAACAGCTTCTAGCAACAGAAACAGAAACAGAAACTGCTAATGCAAGTTACAAATCAATGCTGTAAAACGCAGAGTTTCACTTTGTAATATGGCTCCCTTTAGAAGAGGTTGAAAATAGTTTTATGTATTAACCATTAAAGCTAACCTATGTAACTTTGCTGAACAGCAGCTACTGTAATGCTATAAAATCAGTGTGGTTTATTTGGTTTATTTGTCAGGGATGTGCTTTTCTCTTAAATCTTAATGAGCTGGAGTTAGCTTAGAACTAACTTTTACTGTAGTCCCGGCCCTGACGGTAAAAAGACACCTCAAAAATGGAATATAACGACAAAATGGTAAAACGTGGTGTTAAAACATAGTGTTACAGTGTTAGAGTCAGTACTGTGTGTTTGAAAACTGACTCAGTAGTGTCAGTTACAGAGAAATATTTTGTAATAAGTTTATAAGTTTCCATTAGCCACCAGACCAAGTAATGCTGTAGCAGCAAAGTCCCTGAGTTTGTTGAATTAAGTAAGGATGTTTTATTGCTTATTAATTTAACTTTTCATTCAAAAGAGCAATAATGTATTATTTCTTCTTTTTAAAAGCTACATGGTCTTGCTTTTTTTTTAATTTTATTTTTTATAATTTACCAGGTCCATACATTACAGTCAATGATAATTGATAAAGACACAAAAATCCATTTTAGACAAATGATGGTCGTATTGGTGTGACATAGTTATCCATCTTTTCAAAAAAAGTTCCCTGTTGCAGTTTCAAAGCAAAAGTAATCCTTTCCATCTTGAAAATATCGTAGATAATGTCAATCCATTCCTCCACAGTAGGTTTTCCTGGTTTTAACCACCTTCTAGTAATAGCTTTTCTACTAGCAGCACTTGGGATCCGAAATAAGTATTTGACATGAGAAGAAACATTTTCTGATGTTAAGGCACCTAAATATAAAGACTCACATTTAAATTGAATGTCCCTCTGAAAAATGCTTTGCAAAACTTTATAAACCTCCTGCCAAAATGGAATCAAAGATGCACAGGACCAGAATATGTGAAAATGATTTGCTTCGAGGCACCCACACTGTCGCCAGCATGCCGAAGAATTTGTGTAGTGCCTCTTTTGGGCTGGAGTACATGGAATTGCTTTAATAAAAAGCTAGTATTTAAAACTGTATTACCCTCTATTAAAGTGTACCCAACCCCCTACACTATTGTCCCCTTAACATGTCATTTGAACTCTATGTGGGCTTATTTTGTCTTACCTCATTGGGGAAAAAGGGGCCTAATATTGAGTAACAGATCATTGAACTGAAGTTGACAGTTGCCATTGATATTAGGGTGAGAGTCTGCTGTCTGGTCATCCTCGGGGGATGATCTGGTGATTCAGCCGAAGAGCAGTTATTTGCTGTGAAAAAACGGAAATGAGTAAAAGTTAAGGAACAGAAAAAGGGGCAAAATAAGATTTGACATTGCTGACTGGAAAGGGCATATAATTCATGATGGAATTAATCGCATTAATTCAGCTGATGTAAAACAGTTTATCCGTAAGGAAGTCACCAACCTGTTTGCTGAAGCTCAACTTGCGAATCCATTTTCAATCCGTATCCAATTATTCAGGACAGAACTTGAGATAGTGATATGGCATAACGACACACATGAAAACCCCAACAGCATGAACCAGCGCCTGCCTCTGTTCAGCGACTATAAACCACTGTAGAACCAGCCAGCTAAGTACGTTAGTTAAATGGCTAAAGTCAAATGACGCGGAAAACCACTTTCTTTCAAAATAAAAGCCCCTGTAAGCAGCTTCCGGTGGCACAAGCGATTCAGTCTTCCTACCGGTGCCACCAATATTTGTCATAAAAAGTTAGACTTAATCATAGACTGTAAATATTAGGACGTAATCTTAAAATTATCACCATTGACTTCTTTATATCGTTTTAATTAAGTAATGGTTTTTATCATTATTACTGGCACAGGACTTTTTATGTACACAATTATTTCATGTTTTATGCAAAACAATACACAATATATATGTAAATTAAAGAAAATAATATAATCAAATTTGCTAGCCTATAAATATGTATAATGTTGTATTCGTATGGCTAAATTAGTATTTAATTGTATATATTTAAATTAAATGCTAATTTAGTATAATTTAGTAAAGTACATTTTACACAAAACAATTAAAGTACTATGCATATTTTATGTTTTAGAGATATTATCTACAATTTATGCATAATGATTCCTAAATGATGTTATACTATATCATAATGAATCTGCCACCTTTTTTTGCATACAGATTCAGTTGATCCCTTCATAGATGGAAAACAAAGGGACTGAAGCAGGAAGCCTGTGGTGTGGGCTCCTGGGATCAATAACTTTGCATCAGAGTGAAAGAGCCAAACTGTAAATGAAACACACAAAAAAAAAACATTTGGAACAATGTTTTTTTATTACATTTTGGCCAGCCTATAGGTCCATGTAAACCTATGGTCACATCATATTTGTTTCCTTCACAAAATGAGAGAGAGAAAAAAAATCAGGCAACCAACTATTCATTAGGCAGTATTGCTGATAACTGACACACACACTGTCGCTGAAATCTCTGAAGCTGCATTAAATGAAAAGCTCTGAAATGAAAACTGTCTGTAGCCTCCCTCAAAATACTTTCTTCATATACTTTAAAACAACCTTCTTTTACCAAATGGCACATGTCCAGACATTTCTACCTTTGTTTCTTTATACATTAGCACCAAATCTACATTAATCTCACCTCTACTTACAGGTAATCTTAATAATTTTTGAATATGTTGTATCTAATAACCTTTTTTTCTACAAGTGTAACATCAAAAAACTCTCTGTACCATGTTAAAGCAAAGGTGAATTACAAAATTACTGAAATTAGCAACATATAGGCACACTTTTCTAAGCATATAATGATAAGTCATTTACTAAATACACATTGCAAGCAGCTTTGCATTTTCCTTTGCAAGTACAACATCAGTTCTATGTAGGTAGCGTTATTGCACACAAGCTCTATCTATCTATCTATCTATCTAAAGCAGCACTGATTTCCAACGAGGCAAACTACTGATGTAGTAGCATCATAAACACCCAATGAAAACAACAGAGCCAACCAAGTCTGAGATTCTCTGAGAGGCCATTTTGTACAATCTTCCCCACTAACTTACTTTCAGCCGAATGCATTTGACTATTTGGCACATATAAAGTTATTAACTCACAATTGTAGAGGGGAGTTTTGGAAAAGAAAAGGGACATGTACATTTATTTACACATGAAAAAATGAAAAATACATTGTCAGATCATAACGGTTCTGACTGAATGATTTGCAGTATAGTGGCCAAAATAATATGATTTGCTATGTTCATTGCACCACTTCACAGAAGTATTATGAATAAAAAATACACAAACTATGATATAAACTGTGGTCAACTCTTAATGTTGCAGTTGCAGAATCATTATATTCTATTATTCTACATCTGTGAACATAATGTAGAGGACATTTAGCAAACATAAAAATCTAATCATTGCCTCAAACAAATGGGATTGGAATTAAGACTAAATATACAAATAAAAGGTATCGGAAACACGCATTAACAATCAGTTTGATATACATAATAGAACCTTATACATTTTTAAGTACTTGACTTAAATGAATGCCGTGTTTTTATCATATATGGTATGGCTTTGTGAAAATGCATTTGTAATTTTGAGTGCAATCCTTCCTAACAATGTAGGTATTTGCTGTGTATATTTGTATTAACATCAAATACATTTTTTTTTATTAATTTGAAATACATTGAATAAGCAGTCCTTTGGAAGATGGCACCATGGTACCAAACCTTCACAATGCTTTTAAAATCCATTCCAACATGTACTCAGTTAACCCTTTGTTTATCCAGGGAAGGTTGACATTTTTTACATTGAATACTAAGTAAAATTAGCTTGAGTACATTCAACATATGAACTAGAAATGATGAAGTAACTGGTGTAGTCTCCATGACCACCGACCAAGACTGACATTGCCTTCAACAGACTGATTGTAAATTGTCTGCATGTGCAACACCACCTTGTATGTTAAAAAGAACCGCCACAACACTGACATTCCCAGCTTTAGCCCCACACATCGGGGTGCTAGATCATTGTGGTTTCTTTTGAATTGGTCTACAACAGCACAAAACCTTTTCACTTCAGCCTCTGAGTCACGTTGGCCAAGGCAACAGCAAATGCCTGCACTGCTGAGAAAGGATACTGGAAATCCAAGATATAGCCATTCCCATCAATTCGCCCAAACTGCATCACCTAAGAAAAGAGACAGAAAGAAAAAAAGACATTTTTTTATTAATTCATCTATGGCTGCAACTGATTATTGGCATTATTGATTAAACTGCCGATGATTTTCTTGTTTTTTTTTTAATAGAAAAAAGCAGATTCAGAGCCCAAGGTGAGATATTTAAATGCTTGTTTTGTCCAACCAACAGTCAAAATTTCAAAGATATTCTACTTTCAAACAAGAAAAAGAAAAGCAGCAGGTCTTCCCATTTGAAAAACTGAAACCAATGAATAGTTTAATATATATTTTTGCTTAAAAAGTGAGCATTAGAACAGTTGCAGCTATGTTTTCTGTCAATCAACTAAAAGAGAAATTGACTAATCATTTCAGCTCTCTCATATTACCTGTCTACCGTCCAGCTCAATTTGAAAATTCTTTGCAGACTCCTGTGTGACTCGTCCTCCAAAATCAAGCTGGTAGACCTGGGTGGCTTCATTCCACAATGGCTGTTTATTGGCCATAACATAAACAAACCCTTGGCTTCCCAAACTACGGTCCTCTCTTTCATTTGCCTTGCGGCACTTTATCTCCTCCAGCTCACTCGCCATACGCAGGCTTCGCTTGTTCTTCCAGCTCTTCTTACTACTCTGGTTCTGGTTCATGAGCTCATCGCCGCTAATAAACAGCTCCGGCTCGCTCTCTGAGCTATCCTGGAACTCATTTGTGGTCCTGCTCATTTTCTTGGTTTTATTGAGTTGCTCTCTCTGCCCCTTGGGCTTCTTCTTCTCTCTGCTGCCGAGCCTTGGGCTGGAAATGAGAGTGTTGAAGTCAGAGAGTGCACGCCCTTCCTTTCTAGATTTGCCCTCGGAGACAGTGGGCATGTTGGCTTCCTCGGCCCTGCTGTCCAGTCTTTTGCGGCTCTTCTTGTTGAAGCGCTCGGACTCCTGCGGCACAGGGCTTTCATTCAGGGATGATGGCTCCAGAAAGTTGTTGGCAGACTCCGCTACATCTTCTGTGGCACTTTTGGATGGTGGTAGCTCAGTAGGTGGAGGAGGAGGGGGGAGAGGCGGTGGTGGGGGCGGCCCAGTAGGAGGGGGCGGGGAGAGAATGGGCTTCTCTAAGATCTGATGAGTTTTGGTAGGGAGGGGAGGTGCTGGAGGGTCCTGCATGGGAGGCGGGCAGGGGTAAGGGTTCCAGGGGTGAAGGCTGACGGGGTGCAGCTGAAGTCCAGCACATGAACTGGCGCCTGGATACATCGGAGGGAGAGGGCAGCAGGCCAAGTTAGCAAGACTTGGAGCATAGCCTGGTGGCAAGACCAAGTTGGATTCCTGCTGAGCAAAAGGGACCGAACCAATCGCTTCATTTGGAGAGCACTGAGGTGAAGGGTTCTGCAAGGTCTGAAGTGGATTACCGCTGTGGCCCACGCTCGGAGGAAAAGGCGAGAGAGATATCTGGTAACCTGACGGGAAAGTCAGAGTGCTCGTGGTCTGACTGGTTGGAGGTTTAGTCGTGAGGACAAACGGCAGCCGAGTCATGTCCAAGTGCTGAGCTTGACTGATGATGAGTGAAGGCGGTTTGTGAGGTCCTGGTGGAGGGCCTAGCATTGTTTGTTCCGGAGTGAGCCAGAACTCCTCGGTGGTGGAGGTGTCCCACTGGTAAGGCGGAGGGCGTTTAACTGTCAAACTGACATCGCCGAGAGTCAGCTGACGCACAGATTTCTCGAGGTGACACTGCTGATTTAAAGTCTCATCTTCCGTGAAGGCAGAGTTAACGTACACTGTTCTGTCCCTGCTGTTGTCGACAGCACTCAGCAGACTGTAAGACGACTGGGAGGACATGGGCGAGGTACTTTTGGAGTGCACGATAATGGTACTGTGATGTGCTCCTTTCCCTGGTGGGAAGTCCTGCCTCACCACCGTGCCACCTGCAATGCCACTACTTGTGGTCCCGCCGCCACTAACGCTGACACTGGTGCTGCTGCTGTTACTGCTGCACTGTGTGCATGTGTACAATGCAGTGGGCACCCTCTGCTGGTAGGTAAGTGCTAGTGCACTGTTCATTTTAGCCTTGGTGGGCAGGGTTCTTGAGCTCTCCATCATCTGTGGCACTTTAAGTCCCACGTCCCTGCGGTCACGACGTAGCGTGGCATGAATCAGACTGCTATCAATTCTCTGGGGAGGAGGAAGTGTAGCAGTTACTTGATTGGCTGGATCAGGGTAAGGAGGAGGGTCTCCGCTAGGTATCGAGTAGCGAGGGACAGAGAGACGACTCAGTGTTGCTGAGCTGTAGGGAAGCTGAATTTTTTTATTCTCAGAGGAAGTGACTTTGAGCGTGGCCGAGCCGTGAACAGCGTACGCATTTTGGTTGCGAACGAGGCGCCTGCGGGGCCGACAAACCTCCTCCACGTTGCCACTGCTGTCAAAGGTCGTGATCCTTTCATACCCCAGAGGAGTCGGGTACTGTAAAGTGACAGGGTGAAGCAAAAACTCATCCTTCTTCAGGCAGAGCTCCGGCGACAGGACGCTCGGGCTGTCACAGTTTGTGACGAGAGTTTGAGGCGTGGCGACGGCTGTAGCGGTCGCCGCGGACACCACGGTGCCCGGGTATGGAGGAGGAGGATTCACCTTCCTCATGTGAATCTCCACAGATCCATCCATGTCACTGAAGGGGGGTAAAGTCCGCGGCAGACTCGGCTTAAGGGTGTGTCCGTGCTCCCCCCTGGCGAACCCCGGCTCCGTGGTCGGAGGAGGAGGCAGGAGATGAATCTGGTGTAGCGAAATAGTTGGATAGCCGGACGGAGGAGGCGGTAGCGTCATCTGCATCTTCAGCTGCTGCTGCATCTGCTGGTGCTGCCTCTGCATCTGTTGGTGCTGCTGCTGGATCTGTTGGTGCTGCTGCTGGAGCTGCTGCTGCTGCTGCCTCATCTCCTGGATCTGCTGGCGGATCTGCTGCTGCTGCTGCTGCATCTGCTGCTGCTGCTGCTGCATCTGCTCGTGCTGCAGCTGCATCTGCTGCTGCTGCTGCTGGATCTGCTGTTGGTGGTGCAGCTGTTGGTGCGTGGGGTTCTGTTGGATTTGTTGTTGCTGCTGGACCTGGTGCTGCTGATGTTGCTGCTGCTGCTGCTGATGGAGCGTCTGCAGTTGCTGGAGCTGTTGCTGTTGCAGCTGGAGCTGTTGATGTTGCTGCTGGAGCTGCTGCTGCTGTAATTGCTGCTGCTGCTGCTGTAATTGCTGCTGCTGCTGCTGCTGCTGCTGTTGCTGTTGTGATTGGGACTGATGATGGTGTTGTTGTTGTTGTTGTTGTTGCTGCTGCTGCTGCTGCTGTTGATGGTGATGCATTTTCTGTGGCTGTGTCTGCATTTGTTGGGACTGTTTGGACGGCAGTTGACGAGGCTGCTGTGAATGAGAGCGCGGCGGGTGAGGCTGCGGTGGGAGATGGTGAGGTGGAGGTGGGGGAGGAAGAGTGCCAGGGAGAAGAGGACCCATCTCCAGCCCATTGAAGATGGCTTGACCAGGGTTCGGGTATGTAGTTGGCATGGGATACGGTGTTGGAACCGCGTCCTGCCCGTGATCAGTAACAGGGACAGAAGCTGCTGCTGCCGCAGCTGCAGCTGCTGCCGTGGCTGTAGGGTTGGTCAGGACATCAAGCTGAATGTTCTGATTGGCCAGAAGAGACTGAACCAGGCCGATACTCTGAGTTGGAGACATTGCCTGAGCCGGGCTGTGGATGGGAGCAATGGGAATGTTGACTGTACAGGGAGGATTCTCTCCTGCCACTCCAGATGGACCCATCACTTTATAGAAAACACAAAGGAGGACTGTGTAAGTGACTTATAGCACATGTAAAAAATAAAAGTCAGGTGCATTGGAAGTAGGGCTGCACGATATGAGGAAAATATGCGATAAAGTTGACGAGATAGCGATATTACTTGCGATAAACAAACTTATATATTAAAGTCTACTCAGTTCTGCATTTCTGCTGCTTTAAGTATTCTGCTAAAATACAACAAATTGCATGTTGAATTGAATATAAAAGGCACCGCTAACAAAAACAAATCTACTGATGTTTTTTTCCATCACAACACAAAAATCAGTGTCTTTTGCGATATGTCGCAGCCTTTCGCGGTGTGTTTATTGCTTGATATCGCGATGATGATAAAAAAAATATCATATCATATATTGTGCAGCCCTAATTGAAAATAAACACATTCACACTCATTTCGTATGTGGTGCTCAATATTCATTCACACCTGGTAAGTCATCCTCATCCTCACTGAACACATTGTGGTTGAACACAGGCAGGCTCATGAAGTCATGAGAAATCTTGCGCACTTCTGGAAGGTAGATTGTCATCTGTCTCGGTTGTAGATGTAGCAGACTTGTCTTATAGATGACTGAAACATAGAAGAAAGTCATGGTGATTGTTAAATTCATCTGAATGGTCAATGGGATGTGTACAGTATGTGTGGCTTTAAGTGACATTTACCTGCACCAAGATTGGCAGGAAGAAAAGAAGCAAGTCCAACAATTTTGAATTTTGTCCCCCAAATGTTGGATGTGACTTGAGCCAGGTAGTTGTGCTTTGAAGCAGAAGAAATGGAAGACATCAAAAAACGGATTATGGCAGATATATCAGGTAGTAAGAGAGAGAACATGGTACTAACATTTAAACATTAACGAAATATTAAAAGAAGGAACATTTTAGGTGAGAGAATAATTTGAACACATGTTGCTTTTCTTCCAGATTCACCATTTACCGGAAAGCCTTTTGTGACATTACAGGTAATTATTAGCACTTCTACATTATGATTTCATTGTAAACATTTGACTAATTCGGGTACTACAGCATCATTAGCGGATGATGCCGATTCATACCTCTGTGATCCCATCCATAGAAAACTCTCGACGTGTCAGACTGGGAGAGCGAACTGGAGGCTTCTTTGTTGGTAACCGTGGCGACCGTTGGCCTTCCTGATTGGTGCGTGAAAGTTTGGGAGATTTTCTAGATTCCATGTTCATCCTTTGAAACAAAGAGGTACAGTTTTCAACCGTCCTTTCATCCTTTCTTTGACAATATGACATTTTCCATTCATGTTACAGTAATAAACTCTACTAGCAACAATAGTGAAACAAATGCTATTAAAACATCTGCAAGTGCTCTGTGGTTCAGGCCTGTGTAATGTGTAAAAAGGTATTTATATAATTTTGGACTTGTAGAGTGTGGGTGACCTGTTTCCTCGGGAAAACTTTGGTGACTTCTTCCCGACCCACTCATCACTCAACTCAATGTCACTGGAGTCAGAGCAGTTACAGCTGTCAGTGTATGAGATCATGGGATTCACACACACCTCCTCTGGAAGAATAAAAACACAAACCGAAGAGGTGAGTTTGATCTGAGTCCTCATACATACTAACATTAAAACTACCCCTGCGTTAGAACATTAATAACAGTAAGTAACTGTTTGGTGGGACCACAGGCTAAATGCAACCCTAGTGCAGCCAGGTCACAGTACAGGCTATTCCTGTATCAAGCCTCAGACCATGTAACAGCAGAGAAGAGCAGTCATCACCACAGTCTGTATTTGTTCTTACTCAAGGTGAATGATGGGTACACCGCATAAGGCGCAGATTTAATTTCAAGTAGACAAGGAACAAGATTTCTGACCTTTGGGCACCATTAGTGTCTCGCATTTACTGGTTTTCTTATTTTCTCAAGTACTTTTGCTTCATTCATCAGTATTTCAAAAGCTCATAATCCATTTCACCTCTTTTAAAGAACATTTGGGAAATATGCTTAATCGCTTTCTTGCCAAGATCGATACCTTCGATCGATCTTCAGATCTACCTTCTCATCTAGCTCTCGGCAAGAGAGCAAATAAGCATTTTTTTTCAAAACGTCAAATTATTTCAGTCAGTTTACCCAAAACAATATTTTCTCACCCACTCCTATTGCTATCTAGTCACGCAGGTAGTTTTAACTTTAGGAGCTGTTGTCTTGAGATACAAGCCTCTGAAACTTCTGCATGCAAGATACTAAGTGAAAGAATGGTTAATGTAAATGGACTGCATTTAAATAGCGCTGTTCTAGTCTTAGCAACCACACATTCATACACTGGTGGCAGAGGCTACCATTCAAGGGGCCACCAGATCATCCGATAAACATTCACGCACATTCACACACCATGGCACATCAGGAGTAATTCAGTAAGGACACTTTTGACATGTAGACTGCAGTGGATAGAACCACCGACCTTCCGATTGGTGGACAACCGCTCTACCTCCTGAGCCACGGAAGCCCAGCCGGAAAGAGGCAACCTCGACCAGAGGGGGAGGATCAAGCCAAGGTATACAGAGAGAGAACAGCTTCTCATCGGTTTGCATAATACTAACTAAGCAATTGTCTTGTGTAACAATACTGTAAGATAATTTATTCTTGTTTCTCATTGTCAGAGTGGGATAACCCACAGACCTCACTGTTGACACTTTTCACTGGAACTACTTTCTACTGAAGAAATAGTCCCAATGAAAAGTATAGGACCCTGTAAGGTCTAAGCTTACCTGCTTTGCTGTCCATTTTTGGATCCATAATGACAAACTCAGGCCGGAGTTTACTAATGCGCCTTCCTTTGAGAATGGGCACCAGTCCTCCTAAATATTCTAAGTAGAGAGTGTAGCAGGGTCCGCCTGTCTCAGGGCTGTCCTCTGCTCGCTTCATGGTGCAGTGGAGCCTCTCATTCCCAGCTGTGGGATAGCTGACAAAGTCACGGATGTTGTTGGGGTCAGGGATTGGGGGCTAGAACAAAGAGAGGAAAGGGCTGTAGGATTTCTGGACACTCAAATGAAAACATTTCCCAGTCAGCAGTTTTGCACTATCAATAAAGTTGGTAAGAAGCTGTCTAATACTGTCACTGCACAGCAGTTAATCAGGGGATCAATGCACCTTGATTGTGGGTATAAAAGCAGTGGTGACATAAGAGCAGAGCAGCGAGGGCATGTTCAGTTTCCCCACATCTTTCTCCTCGCGCAGGGCGCTGGCGATGCCCTGCTGGCATAAAAGTTGGAGGCTGGCCACCCTGTGCTCCACACGCACCACATACAGCGCTGGTCCACATGCAAGGAACAAACGAGAGTCTCTGTGACCCCAACAGATGGTGGTGATGGGTCTCTGAAAAACAATTTCCACAATAAAAGAATTCCTACATTAATCTGTTTATTAAACATTTATTGCACATATTCATGACATCTCTTATGTTACTGATTTGTCTATTGTTATTTCTTTCCAACCCTGTCTGTTTTTCTTTTGCTCTTCAGACCCTCAAAATAACAATGTATATAACACTGTACATACCTCATATATATATATATATATATATTCAGCACTAATTTTGCACCCAACTGTAGCATATGTACTTGGCTTGCCTAGACATCTACTATATATCCCTCAATTGAAAAAGTACTAACCTGTGCCGGTGTTTCCAAAGTATAGATGTGCTCCCCTTGGACATTATAGAACTTAACAAGGGCGTTTCTCATAATAGAGTCGACAGGAAGCCCATGTCTCTCCATGCCGGCCACAGCAAGGAGGTCTCCCTGAGAGCACCACTGGGCCTCAACATCTGTGGGGTGAAGGAGCACAAAAACCTTATGTGTTATGGGACATATGATCAACAAAATGTATGAGCATGCTTGTAAATGTCACAGTGAAACGTGGATATTTTCTTTTATACCTTTCAGCCCTGAGCGAATCACGGCAGGAGAGAGGTCGTCATAGTTGTTCATTAAACTGATATCTCCTGATAGAAAGGTGACTGTCAGCAATGGCTTGACTCTTCGCACTTGGAAGAACAAAGCAAAGGAAGTATGTTAGCTTTCCACAGCCAACACAAAGTAACAAGCTGTCATATGAGTGGGGGGGGTTGTACCAAAAGGCAGAATATTGTCATCAGAGTCCGTGTCGCTCTCTGTGCTGTCCTCGACCAGGAAATCGGGGCAGTTCCACGACATGCTCACGATCCCATCAGACTCGTGTAACAGAACATGGGCAAGCATTCGTCCGTGACAGTCCATCACTATCACCTGGCCATCTGCTGTACCAAACAAGACCTGAGGGGGCATTGTACATTAAACATTAATAGATGGACATGATAAAAATGCTGTGGAGCATCAAATACTTGGCCGAAAAGTGCTGCAACATAAGCCCATTATATAAGTCGTTTCATCTTGTGTTTGAGGCATTCCAAGCAAGGGAAAATGACCTCACCCCGCATGTAATTTTTCTTATTAAAGATAACTTTTTTATGTTTTACGAATGAAAATAGGTTAAATAATACAAAAAAGCCATTCATATAAGTTCAACCAGGCAATGTGTACCTGTTGATCATCAGGTGTCCAGATGCCACAGGTGATTTGACTCTCCAGGTTAATCTCAGAGGACCAGTGTCTTTGTCCGCTGACCGAGCCGACTAACACGAAGCCATCGCGGTACGCGATGAGGGCTTGAGTGCCATCATGCGACCAAGTGAAGTCACTCACCTGGAGGGAAGAAATATTCCCCTTCAAGATATTTGTGTATGTATACAGGACACTGTCATCAAAATACCATAAGTCTGAGTCCTTTCTGAGGTAGTTTTTTCTGTCTTCAAGTGCATTACAGATGTCCTATATAAAGTTTTAGTATATGTACCAGGATAGTACGTCATATGTGAATGTGAAAGCAGAAAAAAAGTGTCTACCTGGGCTCCTCGGTCGTTCACTAACTCTACCGACCATCTTCCTTCATACTGGATCCACACAAAAATACCTCCTTCCATATCGCAGGTGGCCAGCTTCTGAAAGGGTTCATTCCAACGCACCAAGACAACCTGCAAAAGCCCAAAAACACTGTTACTTTTTTTCTGCAAATGCAGGTGGCTTTCTGCACAGAGGAACATTCATAATTCATGATATAGAGTGCGGGCACAATGTTAAAAAAGCTTTTTAGGCTGAATGTGATCTCAAAGTGCACTGCAGTTGAAAGAAAAGTCAGGATACAGAGCAATTTCCCCATCGAGATCATTAAAGCTTTATCTCATTTTGTCCTATTGTCAAGGACAGTAAACATTGATGTTTGGATCAGAATGGAAGATTCTGTAATGGTGGGTTAGATATAAATACATGTCAGTTTTGTTCAAAAGGGTTTAAAAAAAAAAAAAAAGACAGTGAAGACAGTGATTATACCACACCTCGCTGTTGTGTCCTCGCAGGTTAAAATTGATTCTCTGAGGTGTGCTTCTGTCCCTCCTGCAGTGACTCGATGTAAACGTCACCCCAACAACCCCTCTTCCGTTCCCCGTGGCGAGCCAGCCCTCCTCATAGTACCGCCTCCGGCACACTGGCTTGTCCTTTTCACTCTTGGGGACCCTGCCTTTCCACGAGAGGCAGAGGATGTTGGAGTCGCTGCAAAGGATGGGACCATGTTCCACAGCAGCCAACATCCCTACTGAGTGACCAGGCTGGTAGGTAAAATAGAGGAAGAGGCAAGTTAAAATAGCAATATAAAGCTTTTAACCTTATTTATTAAAATAGCATAAAATAGCAATATAAAGCTTTTAACCTTTTTTATTAAACAAGATTAAATTCACGTTATTAGTATGTGTCAGCCTGTGACCCAAAATTCACTTAAAACTGGCTTCTGATAATGTTCACGACATTTTGGGATGCACACTGTTGGTTGACAGGAGGCTGTCACTGTCCCGCCTCTCCAGCCACATTGCCTAATCCCCAGGCCCCTTCGTTGCCAGCCTCCATCCATCCACCAGAATCCCCCAGACTAGGGCTGGGTACCGAATTCAATACTTTTTAGGCACTGACCGAATTGCCTCCTTAGTATAGAGTATCGAAAAAAGCCTCTTCATTCAATACCAAATTTCAATACCTAAGGAGTAAATCTCATCAGTGCCAGTGAGCCAATAAGCATGCAGCATGCTTCTACCAAGATCTCATAATGTTTGTTATTGGCTGTCTAACGTTTTACGTCGTAGAGGCATGCAGGAAAAACTCTATATTACGCACAGAGACTGGGCTCACGTAGTAGGAGCTGAACAATAAATAAAGGATTTGTGCCTTAATGTTGTAATTTCTTTTTGTTAAAATGGATTTTTATAAAATTGGTATCGCTTCAACAATAAACCACTGAAATCATCCTGCTACCTCAACTGCTTTTGGGTCCTTTCCCTGCCACTCTCCCTCGCCCTCATAACTAGCTGAGTTGTGAGTACCTCATTAGCAACAACAAGAATGGAGAAAAGCTTTACGATAAGGAGTACAGTAAAATGAACCATCAAATGGAAGTTAATTCTTGACCTTGGAAACAGTTTTACTTCTTTGGACGTGGTGACTCCATCTGCTGAGGAAGACTGATAGGATCAAAAGCCACAACTACTAAATGGGCCATGTGGGTAGATTATTCTGTCAATTACCGTCTCCAAGCTCAAGAATGAACTTTCAATCTAATTTTTTTTCACCTAATATGGATGAGAAGGCCTTAACGTGCTCAGAAAAATGGAAATTGCAACATGTACAATTCCATGTCAACTGGGCAAACTGTGATATGATCGAAAAGTCCAGAAAAGCCACTAAATGGACCTTGTGGTGAGCTTTTTCTGATTACCAAGACAAGAGCAGGAGGGTGGTTCTAACGTGCAAATAATGCCCTATATGTGAAAGGTTGCATCCACCAATAACTTATCATGTATAGGCAATACCTACAGTACATATAATCAGATACTTATGGGCACCACCTTACTGAGCTAGTTCTAATGTGACTGAAACAGGAGGCTATTGTGCTCTGTTTGAGATAATACACCATGCACTCTGTTTGAGATATCATTTGAGTGAACAGAGCTTGCAACAGTGAATCACTAAATGTGCCCTTATACGAGTCAAATCACCATGGCTGCTGCTCAAAGTGTTCTAGCTGTTTTTCTATTATTCACTGTCTGTAGAGCAGCTCCAGATTTGTCTCTAGATGACATGATCAGTACTTTCTGTCCTTTATTTGTACAGATTCACCAACTAAAAGCATCATATAAATGTACTGTATTGTGAAAATTCTGTTTTAAGGCAGATTTTGTTCTCATTATCAAAACATTTGCTGTTGAAATACTGTTTCACTCAATACTGTCTTTGTACATTTAGGTTAGTTGAAGCTCAGACTAAATGCATTCATTTCCATCCTTGTCCAATCTACTGACACTGGACTGAAAATGTCCTAAAGGGCTTAACGTACAGCTCTGCCATTTTATTTCTTGTTAAACTCGTCTTATTACAATGTCTGAGAGTTTTGCATCTCTATCTTCTAGTTTCCATTTCATTAAAGCTACATTATACACCGAGCACAATAGTCAAACCCAAGACTCCATGTTTTTGGCTGCACAATTCCAGAAAATAGTCTGACTTACTTGGTATCTTAGGAAACTTTAGGATCTCCTCTACAATATAAAATCAAGTCATGTGAATCTTAATAATGTTTGGCTGCACAGGATGTCTTTATACTGACCGGTCCATTTGCAAGTAGATTGCATAATATGTAATAATATCTTGTTAAATTGCAGGGAAATGACTGTAAGATAAGTTTCTGATATGAAAGCAATTCAACATACCTCATAGTTCCTGGACATGTTGAGTTAAATTCCCTCCGTTGACGGTGTCCATATTTCCATTCAAGTGATGCACTGAAGGGGAATGGCTGCTCTGCTATTGGTGCTTAGAATAAAATCTTTGGAGAAGTAAAATGCATCATTCAGACAGATGTTGTCCAGCTCTACATTCATTTACATCAAACTGCTCTGCACTTCAGGCTTCTCTGATGTCAGTGGCCCACCCCATGTCTTGATGTGGCTCTTGAGAGTTGTGTAATCCTGTTTCAATGAAAGATAAAAAAAAAAGACTAAATAAAAACACCGTTATTCAACAAGTGAGGTAATTTAAGATAGAAGTAGAGAGGTGGCTCTTGCTTAAAATAGCCGCGTTGTCATCCGGTGCATCAACCTTGAAATTCACAGTTTTTCCTGTCTCTATGCAACAGCAACACTGCATTGAAGATCAGGCCACTTGCAGTCTCCATGGGTACTGATACCATTCGCTCTTGCTATTTTACGTCAAACACCGGAGCAGCCAGACAAGGATGTGAACTCCTATATTCTAATTTCTACATGGAAAATACTATTAACGTATTTTAATGCACATAATAAGAATACAATAGCAACATTTCAATTAAACAACGGTTAAAAACAATAATTTGCCTCTTGTTTTGAAAAAATGTAGATTCACAGCATCCAGTAAAAGTCGACGTAAAAGACCCACCGTTTCCTCTCTAAAGGTCTCCCACTACATTAGCCTACACATTACATTACACATAGGCTACAATTGAATGTCTCATTCAAAGGCGTCTTGAAACCTATCTGGCCGCATGCAGCAGTCTGCATGAGCCACAATGCTGATGAGACCGTTTAGCTGCAGTAGAAAATAAAGTAGTGCTTTCATCAAAGAGGCTATATGGACACACATTATGCAGCTGTACATACCTAGCACCGCTGTAAAACGACGTTAATCCAGAGGAAGTCGGCGCACAGTGCGGTGGTGTTGCCAGGCACTATTCCGCTGGCGCACTTTGGGGTTGTGGCTTTAAAACGGGTTGCCATGAGACAGGTAGGACGGAAAATAGACACCGAACTTCAAATCCAGTTACAACGAAATCACCAACACACCTAATAAGCCTGTTAAGAATCACTGAAGGTAAGTATGTAAAGTGTTTAAAAAATGTGAATACATTTTTATATGGAACCTGGTCCAAAGGCTACTATAATGAATAGGCCTACTACATTTATTAAATCACCTTAAAAGGGGGTTTCTTTCATAATGGCAACCTCACAAGGCGCACCCCATCTTTGTAAGTGGCATTCTTGACACAAGACCTTGATGTGATGAATGTGCAAATAACTGAATGTCCTACCTTCCTGCCACAGTGTTAAGTAATATTAATTAAATAGCTGATAACGCTCCTTCAGTTATATAAGTAGCCTATTATAACACTAGATTCACTCATTTAAATAAACAAACTGATTTATATATTGTTTCATTTATGCACAAAAAGCACAAGCACTGAAATCAAATAATCATTTATCTTTATTGTGATTAGATAATACAACTATCTATAGCACATAGTGTTTCCCTCATCTTCATGTGTGTGTGTGTGTGTGTGTGTGTGTGTGTGTGTGTGTGTGTGTGTGTGTGTGTGTGTGTGTGTGTGTGTGTGTGTGTGTGTGTCAAATGTACCCTCAGACTCTCTTCACATGGGTCATGAGATGTTCTGCAGTGATTAGGTACAAACAACTATAATAGAACTGCAATGATTAGTCATATCATTGATTAATCATTTGAGTCATTTTCAAGCAAAACAACTGCTTGTTACAGCTTCTCCAGTGTTAGGACTGGCTGCTTGTTTCTCTTTTTATATCATTGTTCAATTAAATATTTTAGAGAAATCAACTAACCGATTAATCGAGAAATTAACATGCAAAAATGGTCTGATAAGGAGCAGAGCACAATCAGAAAGTCCTGTGTAATCCCAGAATGTTCTCCTTTTTCAGTTTATCTTGGACAGATTCAAGTGCAAGTCTCCTCAAAGGCATGGATGACACTGTCGTATGCAGGAGGGGGACTCTGTGAGGGTAGGAAGCCTTTAAGCCCATTGTTGCCCAACCAGAATGAATGTCTCTTGTTTGGCACGAGGGATGCTGAATCCGATGAGTTTGATGCTGGTGTGTCCTCAGGCATGATGACCAGAGTGTCCTCTCCCATCTCCAGACCAGCCCTGCTTCTCTTGGGCACTGGGCGGAATGTTGAGGTCTCTATGCCGGGCTTACTCCCCAGAGGGCCCACTGGCTCCAGAGAGGGCTGTCTGTATACGCTCAGAAAAGTGCTTCTGTAAAGGCCCAGCTGGTTGCTCATGGGTGTATGTGAAGTGCCGGATCTCTTTTTGGAGCGCCTGGTGATCTTGGCGGTGGCCTGGCGCCTGGATGCCCAGGTCAACAGAACGTACACCAGAGCACCCAGCAGCAGGCCCACAAGCACGGATAAACAGAAGGCTAAAATCATATCGCCTGGAAAGGAAAAGAAATCAATGCAGTGTCGGAAAAAGGGGAAATTCTGGAGGAAATGTTTAGTTGATTGTGAGGCAGGATGCATTGTGTTGTTCTAAAAATTGGGAAGATTATTTTCCCAGATGGCTGTTTCATTTGCATTTCAAGTTAAAAATATTTCTTTTTTTAGCATAGACATGGAGCAGTTGCATCAGCTGAATAAAGTACATCTCATATGTGCCAGATTTGTTTCAGGAAATGTTCTTTTTTTATTGATTTGCTATTGTTGGACTGCTATACTGGGCACAACTGTTATATAAAATCTTACATCATACCTGCGTGCGGGTTCACTGTCTATGTAGTATCATTGTGTTAAAGCACAAACTGAAAAAATAACTCTGACTTCTCACAAAAAGTTGTTCAAGGCAAGTTTATATGCACCTTTCCACAAAGAGGCAATTCAAAGTGCTTTATGTAAGACATGAACAGGCATTAACATAAGACATAAAATATATAAATAGGATTGTAATGGTTCTAAATTAAATAGAAGATTAAAAAACAGCTAAATGGAATAAAACTGAAAGAATTAAAAGGAAGTAAAGGTTACAGTGCAAAGACATAATTATAAATAGCCCCAAATTTAACTTCATAAAAGGCAGTGGCAAGGTTTTAAGCTTTGATTTAAAAAAAACAGAGTTGTTTTCTGGAAATCTGTTACAAATATGTGGTGCATAGGCTACTAACGGTTTTGACTCTGTGTTTATAGTCCAGAAAGCCAGTTTGGGAGATGACACTGATTTTTATGTAAAAATATAACTTATTCTTGTATCAATTGAAGAACTATCACATCTGCATTTTACAATACAATATGCTACTCTTACATAGCAGCTTTGGAAAAAAAAAAAGTCCCTTGATCTTAACAAGAAACAAATACACTCACCAAGATTAAATGACTTTAGTATCTCCAAAAGGGGATGTGTTTCATTATGTGCCATAATGCCACCATAAGCTGGTGTTAGATTCCACACTGACTCCGAGCAGACTGACGAACACCAAGCTTTTTCCAAGACAGGCTTTTTGCTTTTACCCCTTCTGTTTGGTATGGCGGAAACTTTGCTGTCATGCTTCCTTCCCTTTCTGGCTTTAAAATTAGCAAGTGCATTGCTTATCTGTGTGGGACATAACACTGGGAAACAGGGTTGTTTCCTTTTGCATCATTTCCTTGAGATCAATACTTTTCAACAATGGCTTTAGTGGCCTAAGACACAGTTCTTGTGTTGTCATTTTTGCTGTAAACATATTTATTAATGTAGTACATAGTTATTAAATAAAAATAAATCCGAACCATTAAAAAATACAACCTTACTTCTGTTGTAAAAAGTCTTGTTTCCAAGCGTTTTGTCAAGGTTCTGGATAAGCTAAACCATGAAAATCTGACCATCCACTAGAGTCTGCAGGCTATCAAGCTCTCAGTCTCTATGAGGATTTCCTTCTATTGTTGCACTCTTCCCACCTCACTCTGCCATCAGAGTCTTCAGGTTAATGTTACCACAAACCAGCCTTCTGCAGCTCAACAGCTGATACAATAATCAGGTACAACTATCCCTTTTCTTTAAATTGACAGATGTATATATATTTTCAAAACAGAGCATTAAAGTAGATCCTTTATTAAGTATAAGCACTTTTAAGCACTTTTCTAGGATTGAACTTTCTACAAATTCTTCAAAGAATTGTATTAAGGAAGAGGCCGAGAAGGTTTTATATGAGGGAAGTTCTCAGGAAATTTACATTCATATCACAAAAAAAGTCCAGCAGATGGTGCTGAAGTACTTACAATGATGATTTGTTTGGAAAATTGCAGCTTTGTGTACTTAAAAATCACTATGATATGAATTATAAAGAATGGAGGTTCCGCAGAAACATCACAAAAGAAATACGCTGCAGGTTTATATGGGTTGCATCTGAGTTTTCTAACAGGTTACTGTTTTATAACTTAATTCGAAGTGTGAAATGTTAAACAGTGTCACAATTTGCTTCTCTGTCCCTCCGTCCAGCCACATTTTCACTTCTCTAAACTTTCCTACCTGCCCAAATGCCTTTTGACTTGTCTACCTGCACCACCCATATCTAACTCAGCCACTCCCTCTTGCCCTGCAATAACCCTTTCCCCTTCGCCCACCTCCAGCCAGTTGCCTGACCTTCCCCGCCCACCTGCTCCCCATTTTCCCTAATCAGCCCATGTATATATACCAGATAATTTGCAATTGGACTCTGTCAGTTCATCAAAGTTGCCATGCTGCATAGACCTTTTTTTTTACGGCAGACATGTTGACATGTCATTGTAGAAAAAGCACAGGTGTATTCAAAACCATTAATGATGGCTGCATTCCGCTTAGGAGAGGTCCTGGTAGTGTGCATGCTGACTCACTGAAATAGCTCACTGGGACACTTGATGGAATTGAGCCATCGTTAAGGTTATCAATTTCAGATGTCTGTCAAAATGTCTGCTGTGAAAAAGGTCCATTTCATGCCTTTGTTTTCTGTATACCTGTATGCCTGCCTACCACTACCTGTCTGTAAGCTGATTTCTTCAATAAATCACTGAAAATCTTCATTTTTGCGTGGGCTATCTGCATATGGGTTCTTGCCTTGCACACACCAGTGTGACAAACTGAAAGTCTTGTTTGAAATAAGTAGGCATGTCAAGGAAGTTTTCAGTAAACCTTCTTAGTTTTATAAAACGTATTTAGTACTGTGTCCTTTATGTCTGTGTGTGTTTTCTTTTAAATGGATTACACAATATTGACTATGAGGTGAGAGCCACCAGCTGGTTGAGTACAAACCTACTAGTCAACTCTGCAGTCACCTGCCAACTTCAGGTCTGGAATGAGTTCATGCTTCTACTGCTTGCCCTGAATTCCTGCTTTTCCTCAAATATTGCAAATTTTGATGTTGCTTATATGAAAATGTTCCATCCAGAGCTCTTTGGCAGTTGGTTTTGCTTTGTATCTTATAATTTCATTATTTTCTAAACACAGACGATCAGGGCCATGCAATGATCAAAAGTACACAAATGAAATAAGAACTATGCAATAAATATCACAATTTTACACCTTTTCTCAGAATGTTCATACTCAGAATTTTAAAATCTTGTATAAATAACATCAAAACTATTGCCTTTTCTTTTTTGGTAAATGATTGTATTTTGCAATATGGCTGACTAGAAAGTGAGAAATCCCTGACCTTTTGCTGAAACCTACCAACATTTAGAGTCATAAAAAGGACCCTTTATTAATGACTTAACGAATTGAGTGTGGTGCAGATGGTCTGCAGCCCCTATCTCCCCATATCCCTTTACATTGAAGGGTCCTCCTGATTAATTAAAGAGCTGGATAAAAAGACAAGTGTCATGCTGCAGGAGGATTTCCCACAACCTGACAACCCAAAACCTGTTATAATGCTTGTTAAAAACTGCATGGAACCCTTTTTATGTGGCCCCAATTATCTTCTGGTAACATCGACAGCATCCTTTAATAGTTTCATTCATATCACACTGTCTGTTAAGGTCATTATAAACTAACTGTGAACTAAGTGCCATAAACAAACATTGGGAGAGGGAGAGGGGGATACCCGGAATTCTTCTCTGTGTTCACCCAAAGAATGACCCCTTTTGTCTATAAAAATTAGGAGGACCGGAACTAGACCACACGTTCCCGACCCCTCCTCCTCCAGTCGGTGCAGTTTGCTGCCAGCAGCGTGCCGCTCTTTATTCTTGTGGTTACAAACTTCACTTCACGCCACCCTGTTTCATTTTCACCGTTACCATTGGCAACAAGGCAACACACAGGCACGCACTTCCTCTGTAAAGTTATCATCAGCTGCAGTCCTGAAAGCGGTAAGATGACACATGGCAGATGCAATTTAATTGATAGTGTTATTTGTTAGCCCGGTGGTTGTTGTTAGGCTCCTGTTCACCGAAATGTTAGCTACTATTTCACTTGTTAGCTTCAGTTAGTTCTTCTTTGACTTTGTGGTGTTGTAGTAACTTCCTCTCGTGTTAAAACTGGCGCTAATGACGTACACCATTCAAATAGCTACAGTAAGTTATACATATATATATCCTACTTTGTTTCATAAGTTCTAATTAAGTGTTAAATAACTTTATGATAACATAATATGTGCAACAGCAGGCATGCAATGAAACTGTTGGAGGCAAACGTTTGTGCTGGCTACTTCAAGACTTCTTTGGGCTCATTTAAACATTTTCTCACTCGACAATTTAACTTCCTTTTTTGATTGTCCTTAAAGTGCTTGTGGGTCTATAAGTTAGCAGTTTGCAGGCCACGACGAAATATTAACTCTTTATTTTAACATTTCTATACACACTAGTCACTAACCATTTAACTTGTATGAAGTTAAATGACATACATATAGCCTAATACATGGTTATCCAATTACTTGTCTGTTAATGATAACTTTGTGGTTTTGTATTGCTTATCTTTGTTATCTTTGTGTAGCTCTTTCTGTATTTATATTCGTTACTTCCTGAACATTTCTTACTGGCACTTCTTGAGAGCTAATGATAGCCAATTCAATCAAATGCCTTGCGTGTGTCAGCATACTTGCATTTTAGCATCAGTTAAGTTTATTATGAGTCTCACTTTTCATGTAAGCAATACATTGATTGACAGGTAATAATATCTTAAATATTGTGTAATTTGCCTGTTCTTCAGCACTTGTAGCCTTTGAAAACATAATAGGATCAGACATTTGGATAATTTTACAGGCCCTTTTCACAATGGACATATATATATATATATATATATATATATATATATATATATATATATATATATATATATATATATATATATTATTAGCATCTGTTTTAAGCCATGACAATGTGACTTTGAGCCAGCATGCACAATACCAGGACCCTGATCCTGAAGAAGTTTTAGCCATCATTGTGTACTGTATATTTTGTGGTACATTGATTAGTTCTTGTGATATCATGTGACAAAACAACACAAAGACATACTTACTTAAATACATGGGAAACTCACTGAAAACAGGGATATGCAAACAATATGGAGGGTAACAAAAAGTTGTAGTAAAAAAACAAAAAAAAACAAAATTGCAACCAAGAAGTAAAAACAACATTAAAAACAATGAAAACTTGAATAAAAGCATGATAGTGTAATGTTTCAATAATTTATGTAAACTGTGAGACACTTATCACTTCTATGGTACAAAGTAACTAAAAGTGGAGTTACCTAGGGTGGTCTTAAGGCATTCAACATGAATATGTGCTTAAAAGAAAGTTAAACAGTTTATTTGGTCCCAAAAGGAGGCCTATAAACATTTGATAAGTTTAGAAACGGTAAGCAGTGTAGTAAAATAATTGCTTGACAATAGGTGTGGCCTCAGTTGAAACCCTCTGACTTCTCTTTTGCAGCCATTGAATGGAAGAAGTGCTTCTATTGGACAGTAAACCTACTGTCCCTGCATGAAACCTGAGATTCAATTGGACCTGGTCCTGCAGTGAAATTAGAAAGAGAGAGAGAGAGAAGGAGAGCGAGGGAGGGGCAAAGGGGATGTCCCACTCAGGACGGTTGTGAAGGATCTTCTGCCGTCAGCATCAGTAACCCAACTTGTCATTACAGCTGCGGCGAGACGACATGGCCTCTCCAAGGCACTTCGGTCGACCGTCTGTGGACATCGCGAATGTGATGCAAAAACTGCAGGGTAAGTGTCATTCTTTTGCTCAGCTGGCTTACGGACAAAACACTCTCCTCCTGCACTGCTGCACAGTAATATTGTGCTGATTCAATGCCTGGGCTGCGTGCCCTTCTGAAGTTTTCCAGCTTCTGCAAGGCAGGATGCTCACACACACACACACACACACACACACACACACACACACACACACACACACACACACACACACACACACACATGCCTCCACACCCACACCACACACTCATTTACTTACATAGGAGCATTTAGGCATAGAGTTAGAAGCATATTGTTAAAATTAAACTATTTTACCTTATTGCTTACTAAGATTATGATTCTCCGTGTACCTCATTTTTCTTGTCTCTCTGAATTCTGCGTGGCTGGTAAAGACATAAACAGTAATGGAATGTGCACAAATTGCAATATATAGTATAATTTTGAATACTTAAAAAGTGATAAGTTACAGTCCTACATTGTGTAACTGGCCTGTTCTCGAGCACTTCTAGCCTTTGAAAGCATAATAGAATCACACATTTGGGTAAGTTGATTTAAAGTGCACATGGTCTTTTTTGTCACCAGTTTTATGTTTTCCAATAGCACATAATCTTATTTGGAATAATAACAAAATTCATTCTTGTGATATCTTGTGACCAAACTACAAAAAGACATACTACATTGTTGGCAGGCCTAGATCGAGTAATTAAGAACTTATTTAAAGAAAACATGATTTGTTTTATTCTGTTAATATTGTGAAACGCCAAATGTGTTGCAAAGAGGCATGCATTTTAACATCATGTCATTATTCAAGCATCAGCGTGACCTTGTCGCTACTAAAAAGAACTTAATGCTTTTTGGACACATTCTTTTTTCAAGGAATAAGCTAATCTTTTGTTTGATCCCTTCTGAGAATGTTTTTATTCAAGACTTAGGTTAAAAGTTAGCTCCTTCATTTAGTTCTTTGAGGCAGGCCAGAGATAATCAGAAACATTTAATCTGGTTTAAGTTTTGACATGGGATACTGAATCACAACAATGGTGGTTTCATGAATGCACAGACAATGAACTGAACAAGACTAAAACCTGACACCCTTTCTGCCCTTGGTAAGAGAATAGATCGATAGTGGGAGTCTCTTTTTGTTGGTGCCCCCCTTTATTACAGAGCATCAGGCCACTGCCATCACTAAACAAGTCTGGTCGATGCTGGCATCCACCTCCGCTCAGTGTAGATGTATTTCTGGAAGTACAGTTTAACAACAATTTTGACACATTATAGCTTGTTACCATAGCGACTGTTATGAAACATTTGTCTGTGGTTGTCCAATGGTGCCCAGTTCCTGCTGTAGAGAGACTTTGTTTCCTGTGCATTGCACAGCTATTTACATACACTTGATATCAATAGATATTCTAAGCACAGTGAGGGTGAAATGTGTCATGACAAAGAGCATCTGCCATTTGGGTGTTATTCACTCATACTCATACATACTCAGACATGCCCTGGAATGAAGTGCTAAATAACTTATAAAGCATCTTTAAGTCTCTCTAAGTAGATCTTTTCTCTTGTTAATGCTGTATAGTGTAAGTGATAGACACAAACTACACCTCTTCTTAGCTGCTGCTGAAAAAAAAGAACAGATTTCAAAATGATTTAAAAAAATAAATAATAGAAACACAGAGAGATGCAATTGCTAAATGTATCTCTCTGACCTATCAAAATCAGAAAAATCAAGTAGCTTTTATACTGAATGGGGGAAATTCAGCTGAACAGTGCACAAATGGCATAATCTGCAATGCAAAGTGCGTGTGTCATGACAGAAAGTGGAACTTGGTGTCAAGTCACACTTGGAAGAATTGTGCCAGTGGTTTAAGGTGCTCTGTAGATGGCAGGCGGCAAGGTAGTCTGGGCTTTTCTGCTGTTAATCAAACGCAGCTTCCTGTCATTAAAGGCACCCTGCAGAGAGGGTTACTGCAGACTCACTTTGACTCAAGCAACAGTCCATCTGGGTGGATCAATTATTGACACCAACTAATCTGAAGTCTTGTGAATGCATCTTGCTAGTGTTGATTGTATTAGTCTACATTATTTAATAAAACAGATTTGTGAAGAAACCTCCTAAACGTATGAACAACCAATCAACCAAAGCAAAAATACTTGTTGCTGTGCCACCATGCCATCGTAATATTCGTCTGTTTGATTTCAGCGCCATTATAAGAGCACAGTGTAGCAAAACCTTGCGGCCTTAAATGCCCTCAGGGTACAATTGATGTCTAGTAGTTGCCTGGTGGAGTGTGCGTGACAAGCGGGTTGCTCTCATTATGCCTGGGTTTCTGTGGGTTTCACTAGTTGAGAGACTGTGTGTCAAACAGGATATGAAGAAACACAGCTAGTATAGGGTTTGCGGTAACATCTCATACATGTAGTGTGGTGAATCACCTACCTGATCACATACTGACAAATAAAAGCCTATTGATGTAGAATATCTCTTTAATGGTTACATTTTTAAATGTTTCTCTCATTTCCATTAAAGGTGCTGTAGGTAGGATTGGGAAGATTCAGGACTTGTGAAAATGTGAACATCGACAACTTCTCAGTCCCTCCCCTCTTTCCGCAAAAGCCCAAACGGTCTCCTAAGCCCCTCCCCCCACAAGGGAGAATGAATGCGTGTGCATGAGCAGTTATTGACGCGCAGTTAGACCCCCCCCCCTGGCCCTGATTGGTGCATCTGAACAGGGAGCTGTGGATTTTTACAAATCACACTACAGGCTGTAGGTGGTGCCAGAGGAGCCAGATTTTTTTTTTTTTAATTACCTGCTTCATGTAGTTCTACTGGAACATAAGGTCAGTTTCAGCAAATATGACAGAAAGTTAGTTTTATAAGTCTTACCTACTGCCCCTTTTAAATATGAAATGTTAAGTAGGTTTCAGCCTCTTTGCTTCCTGCGATAAATAATCAAGTGACACAACATGAAAGAGAAAAACATGGGGCTGCAACAAACAGTTATATTCTCAATTAATGGATAATTTTGTTTAAGCTAGAGAATGTCAAACAATAGTGATAAAATGCCCATCACATCTCTTTCGGATCCAAGGTGACATCTTCAAATGTTTTGTTTAGCCTGAGCAACAGTCCAAAACCCCAAAACATTGAGTTTACAATGAGACACAAGGAATCCTCACAAGAAACTGGAGCCAGTAAATGTTTGGCTTTTTTGCTTAAATAATGACTGAAACTATGAATCAATCATCAAAAAAGCTGCCCGTTAATTTTCTGTCTATCAACCAAAATGCCTCCTTACTCTGCACATGCAGCCAGTAACACAAGATTACAGCTGTGTCGTAAACGGTCACAAGCTAAAACATAGTGGTAGAGCACACCCATTGTTAGAAATGTGTTCACTAAGGGGGCGGAGTATTTACATCATGGTTGGAGTAAAACAAAGACAAGCATGAATGGTGTCAGCTGTAAGAGATGCTTCTACTCTACAGTGTCAGCAACAGCTGCCAGGGACAGACAGCCATCACACTGATATGATCTCACAAGCGGAGGGCCTAATTGACTGTTTTCAATACTAATTATTGCAGAAGGATAGTGGTTTGCAACATTTATTTTGTTTTTTATTATTGGATTACAGTATTGTCATGTTGTTTTGAAGACCAGGAAACCTTTCATAAGTAAGCGCTCTGTATCAAGCAACACCGGATAGACCGCTACAGAATAGTTTTTTTGTCCTGCCTGATTGTTGTTGGCCTGTCAGAGCTAAAGTAAGGCTGCTCTCAACTAAATGGAACAACAACAACAGGGTGAGTGGGCTTTTACAGTGCTCCCAGGTGACCAACACAGGCCAATGAAGCCAAGCACATACAGTACAGTATTGCCAAAGCTATCATCTGTCCTAAGATCACCTTAAGTACTCCATTACTCATGTGGATTGCAGATGCTTTAGTGGTTTGATGCTCTACGTGGTTTGTTGCTGGAGCTATCCACTTTTAATTGCCACTTAGCTACTAGTACTACATCAGACCTAATTAAATCAGTTGACTAAGACATTATGACTCAATGATGGGGAGCTGTTTTACATAAGGATTTCATGCTTGTCAGAGTTAGTATATCCAGGCCTGACCTCCATACGTACACCTTATTACACAAACTCAGACTCTGGACAGCTCCTCAATAGCTGGATGGATTTGAGACTAAGCAGCTGGAATATCAGGACTTCAAGTTATCATTTACAAGTTTGTTTTTTTAATTCATGTGTTATTTTTCTTCCTTTTTATTTCCTCAAAAGTGTTTTTAGGGCTGGGATTTCATCTTTGAAAAAAAGAAAGTTGAACCTTGTGTTGTGAATTTGTCAACACATATTTTTTCCAAGGTTTAAGAATAAACCTTCAAGCTCAAGATTGTACCAATTTTTGACTATTTTATTTAGGCACAGTACAGCTGCTTGTGTTTAGACAACATTCAACATTTGGGAACTTTGACTTATAAAATAGTTTTTTAGAAAAAAACGGGTTTATATATTGAAAAAGTAAGGTATCAAAAAACATATTGTTTCAGTATCAGGAGCAAAATGCAGGTTTTGGTGCTAGTAATGAAATATTTCTAATGATATCTAGCCCTAGTTGCCTCTGGTGGAAACAAAAACACATGAGTTCCTTTGCAGCAGGATTTTCCTGGGTTGGACCTACGTGGCATGAGGCGTTTAGAATAGCAAAGTAAAAGCTTTAGTTAAAAGGTTATAGGTTAACTCACTATTCTGAACAGAGAAGCAAAACAAAACAATAACCTTTTACCATCCACTGTTCTGCTTTTGGGACATCAGCACTCTTTTTAGGACTGTTTTAAAGTGAACATGAACATGTTGTAAACGTATCAGTAGAGTAGACTTGACGTAGACGTTATTATTGGTCATTTTCAAAGAAAATACCCTGGCATAAAAATAGTACAGGTACCATTCACTGCGGAGTATACTACGCCCTAAATATATGTTGTTTCCAGGTGGTTGGGTGTTGAAGGGTTTAAAAATGCTCTAAAAATATGAAAATGGTTTTGATTACAATTAATTACAGGGTTAATCTTTAACCTTTTTGGTGTGGGACTTAGCTGCTCATAAATTGCTGTGCATTAATTGCAGTGTCTCAACAAACTCATTGTTCTCATTGTACGCAGCTGTCAACATTATTTAAATCGTGCTACTTTTAACCTTGTGCTGTTTTGACGTAAAAGGGAGAGAAAAAAAAAATCAATTTTCACCCAAATAGCTTTTCTGGGACAGTTCCACTAGCAGTCTATAGAGCAGTAATAATAGAATCACAAGCTCAGGCCTATTTTTAGTATATCAGAAGCTTTTAGTATGCCGGTGGTCTTGAAAGAAAAAAGGGATTTTTCTGCAAGAGAAGATAAGCTATCAAGTATCATACTTATTCACTGCTGTGTGTTATATTCAAGAGTGAAGTAGTAGTGCAGTAGAAAAAGACTTGTGGTCAAAGCTGAAGTGGTTCTGCTGGGTCTTACAGGACAAAAATGTTCATGCTTTAGAGCTTTTACATGATACTGTGTGTGCACTGGGAATCCCGGGGTGGGTGTGTCTGCTTTGTCATCACAATAGCATTGACACAGAGAGAGAGAGCGAGAGAGAGAGAGAGAGCAGCTGGTGGATGTCGTTCACCAGCCTCAGCATTAATTATTAAGATTTGTTGCACCATGGTGAGCTTTGTGCAGCAGTCTTTTAATTTTGTTCTGGTCTATTTAATCAATAGGCCTACAGGGACTTCATCTGATTTTACAGACAAAATAAGAATAAAAAAAAGCAAATTTGAAAGGTACATTTTTACATTTCCTTGGACATTGAAATGCTTTTTTTTAACTGTGTCAATCTCATAGAAGATTAGACAAATCTTATAGGCAAACACAGGGTCATACACACACATACAGATACGCATAAATCAGGATAATGACATCACAGACTCCCACATGCTGATTGGTGGAGCCATGCTTCTAACTGATCTCTCTCCAGCCTCAGACGGTATGATGATACAGCGAGGCAGTGCAGCGGGGGCTGTGCACATCCACACAGGCATGGCTCCTCTGGATGGGAAAAGCACAGGAAGATGGCAGGATGTGATTGTAAATGACCCGATCCATTAGAGTTTTCTTCTCCATCTGTGCGTGTGTGTCTATGTGTGTGTGTGCGTGTCTGTGTGGGAGAGTGTCAAGGAGGAGGGGTAGTTTTCATCACAGCCTACAGCAGCTCTTTTGCTTTCACCAGGGAAACCAGGCAGCCAGATCTGTTTTGCTTCCTGCTGGAAAGAAAAGGGAAAGGACAGGACAGTGTGTTGTGTGCCAGTTTCTCAACAGTGGATCTTATTTTCACACATACATACAGTACATGTACGCTGGAACTCATGAAAGGCAAAAGGAGAGACTTGGAGAGTGGGGTGTAGAATGGCTCACTATAAGGATGTATCTGTCAGAAAGACTTCTTTAAATCTGGTGACCGGATTTTTTCAGTATCTACGTGGTAAGTAGGGCAACAGCACCCTTCACCTCTCATCTGTGTGCACATATGCAGCTAATCTGCGATTATAACTGGAGAAATAACAGATGCTAATGGTTTGTAGGTGAATATATGCTACATGAACTAGTTACAGTGTCATGCTGCACAAACACAGCTGTATGTGTGTTGCATCTGTGTGTGTTTGTGTGTATCTGTATGTGTGTGCTATGCTTCAGTGGGCATCCCCCGTGCATCAGTGATGAAGCATTAGCCTGTGGGTTAACTCAATGCCTTTGCTCCCTGTATAGTGTTCGCATTGCTTCCTTGAACACGTGACCACTGTCTATATCTCTAAGGGTGGATGTTTAAAAATGGCTACTCTGTGCAGTGTGCAGCACTAGCCTACTGCCATGCGTGACAGGGTGTTAGAAATCGTTTTGTTATACATGCTGCATAATGCATTAAGCATTGTGACTGAATATATTAATAGACCACAAAAGAGGCTGGGGGGTGACCAAAACAATCACACATTTTATTACTGAACACAGGGGGCTTGGGGGATGTGTTGGCAGAAATTTCCTCCCCACTCATTCTCTAATCCCCTTGTATGACCTCTTTTTGAAAGCACTTCACAGGAGCATTGATTATACTAGCACCAGCCAGCTTGTGTTATTCACTTGCACAAATGTGTTTGGTGCAGGGTGCTGTAATGCTACTCAACATCCCAGAAGCAGTGTAAAATGATGTACTATGAGTCTGGATAAAGTCGGATTCTGGCTGGGGGAGTCCTGCAAAGGCTATAACTGACAAAAGTTATACTGTAGTTAGGGGATTTATATTTAATGCATTTTATGATTCTGTGGTAGCTATAAACCCAACCATATCCATATCTAGAATCAGTTAGCAGCCACTTCTTTGCAAGAACAAATATGGAATCTCTGATCATAAAGTCCTACTGACTTGAGTGTATTCTCCCCATTTGGTTGTGTATCCTCTACAGTACGAATATCCCCAGCTCCTTTAGTCTGATGTATGGGCTTAACAGTCAACCGTCATGAGCATTTGGCGTCTTGTCGTGTATTGACATGCCCTCTGTGCCTTTCATTTTCAGACGAGCAGGAGGCAGTGCAGAAGAGAACCTTCACAAAATGGATCAACTCTCATTTAGCAAAGGTAAGTGTGAATTTCCATCCATGCTCGCCGCTGCTTACGCACTACGTGGCTATCATAAATATAAGGATTATAATAATAAGGATTTTATAAGCTCATCATGTAAAACAAATTGTCAAATATAGTTTGTAAGCGGTCCTATGACTATTTTAATGAGAGAGGCTTATGATGCTTTATTGCTTGTCGTTGTCATGTAGTTTTTCTTTGGCCTGTGGTATTTGAGGCTACTGAGCCGTTAACGCCTGTGGAGGGAACCGACTGCAAGATGTGCTTTTCCATGCAACAATTATGACACCTATTACCCTGCACAAGATAATTGAATGTATCCAGTTAACTGTAAATAATGACACATGTTATTTCTTAAGCATTTAAGATCAAATCATGTTTATAATGACAGTTTGCTAGATCTAATGATGGGGAGGGAACACCCACTACAGTATAGCTATGATTCTTCTGTTTTCCTGAGAGGAGAACCATTGAAATGGTCATGCAGTGTGTTGCTTTGCTGGAAAGATGAAACTTCCATACCTGAGCTCAGAGAGACATCTTCACAGTGCCGAACTGCAGTTCTGCTTTAAAGAAGCCCACAAGGGGCATTTATACTTGAGCTCAAAACTAGTGGAGTGTGTTTATGTGGACATATGGGAAGTATAATGGAATTATTTAGAAACTGGTGTGTGGGGTATGTGTTTGTTGTGTATTAGGTGTTTGTGTGTCCCCGCTGTGTAGGTATGTGTGTGGGTGTTTTGTTATTCGTGAGTGTGTGTATTTGTGGACAGGATTGGCTGGGATAGTGATGCAGTGTACAGATGGAGAACAAGAGGGTGAGGACAGTTCCCCGTAGGCAGTCGTCTGCTTCAGGTTCATGCATGTAAATTACATCAAATGAAACATGCTGTATCACATCACACTGTGACCCTAAAATAACAAACTGTGTTAGAGTATGCACACTAAAGTTTGGAATTCAGAATTAGTACTAAGTTATTTTTTGTGTGTGAGTGTAATCACTGCAGACACAGCAAAGTGTTAAACTAGTCATGCACCGCTAACAGGGGTTTAAGTCTGAAACCCGGCGAAGAGATTTAGTTTAGAGGGTTTTTTGTTGAGTCTGATCTTCCCACATTAGTTCAAAGCTTGGCTTCTAAAACTTTGAAAGAATCTCAGTTATGTGGTGGGCCAACGCAGAGACGCTTTGTTGGTCTATTCTTCATTATTCATGCACTGCGCTCAAGCTCACTCACTGTGCATACCAATAAGACTAATGTAGCATAAGCTACAACATGAAAAAAGAGCTCTCAAAAAAGTCATATTTACACTGTGGACAGCTGCCATACTGGCTTATTTAACTGGAAAGTTTACAGTAAATATGACTTTTCTTGTCAGTGCACGTAAGGTTTCTTGCAATTGTTTTGTGTGTGAATAATTGATGAATATTGGTCTGAATGTAATCTTCTGTTTATGGGTGAAAGTTTGTATTATCTAAGTTTGAACTTCCTCCAGTTGTCACACTTTCCCTTCAGCCTTTGTTTCCATTTCCTCTGATATTGTGTTAGGAAGCATCTTTCCAGTGATTTTCACAATTTTCCACTGTTAGGAGGTCTCATGTGACTCTGTTGCTCAGTAAATAATTTTCCAGGGTGGGAATGATTACCAAATGACCGAAGCTATTTTTGCGTGATTGTGCATATTAGCAGTTTAATTGGAGAAAAAAAACTGGTTTTAATCTGATTGGTAGGAATAGAGTAGTTAAAGATTCTTATAGTAAAATAGTATATTTAATTGACTCTCTTAACATATAACTGCATAACTGTGTGTCCAGTCATACAATACTAATGGACCTTTAGCTACAGGGTAATAGAACACTGCATGTTTTAGAACCAGTATTGGTCAGATATATCTCAAACAACTGATTATATTTAAATAGAAATGCGGCACGAACCATGACACGATCTTCTACAGTACTTTGGTGAGTGTACATGTACAGAATAACAGGACAGACGCTTGCCTCTTCACACTGCTATGCCCCAAATAGGCAGCCAACTGCATCCTGTCATGGAATATGTTGAGTTGTGAAATGGCCTGTATATGATGCCAAATAAAGAATACCCATGGTGAGCTATCCTTTTAATTAAAGCTTCACTCTGCTGAATAAATACACATCTGTTTCGTTTACTTATACAGTAATGCTTGTGTAACACAGTAGGTTATAACGCTGTCATTCATACAGCTCTGTAAATGTGTGACTATGATATCAGGAGACAGTCCAATTAGGGTTAAATGAGTACCATCGCCTCAGGACTGGGCACCAAGCCACTGCTAAGGAAAAGCACCATCTTTTCAGCTGCAGGGAG
Source organism: Sander vitreus (assembly GCF_031162955.1). Lineage (NCBI taxonomy): Eukaryota > Metazoa > Chordata > Actinopteri > Perciformes > Percidae > Sander > Sander vitreus. Next base: position 7,722,008 of record NC_135874.1, on the reverse strand, counting down.
GCTCTGTGGTTGTTGCTAACAAGCCTGTTTCTCACAAACAGCATTTGGTTTCACTTCATCCCTGCATCCCTGCTAATGGATTAGAATACCAATGTCTTTTCACACTATAGAATTAACAATGCAACATTACTGGTTCAACATTTCATTGGTTTTCAAGGGTGATTCATTTCTAAATACAACAATTTTCATTTGTTGCCATGATTAGTTTTTGTGTTGTTAAAACTGTGTTTTTTTCCTCCTCCAGTATAAACCCCCACTGGAGGTTAATGACCTTTTTGAGGACATCAAAGATGGGGTGAAGCTTCTGGCTCTGTTGGAGGTTCTGTCTGGCCAAAGACTAGTAAGTAGATCTGATGACTTGTTTTTGCACAGGAAGGATTTAAACATGAATTGCATAGACATGTTGGGCCTGACTCTTACCTTACATATGCTTAAATTATTTTTGATGATTTACACTCTTGATTAAAGTGTGGATTTGTGAGCCACCCTGTATGACAGCCACTTGAATTTATGAATATGTAAATGAAGGCCTTTTTACCTACACAAGTCAACTTGTACATGAATGTGTTGATTCCCACCATTGAAAAAATTGCCTCATGGTCCCATTTATTTCATGATTTAAAACAAAACACACACACACACACACACACACACACACACACACACACACACACACACGCACTGGGGCAAGGAGACCTTTCATTGGTTCTTTCTAAGCGGACCGCAAGGCGGTGATTGGTGCAGCTACAGATGACGGATCTGTGATGACAGAGCCCATACGTTAAATATTGCTGTCAGGGTGTAAAGACCATTTCAACCAACCCTATCAACCCTGCTTTTAACCTTCAAAACAAGTATTCATGTTCAAACAGCCCTTTGAGGTAGTGTCCTCAAAATGTACAAATGTCTAAAGCGGTTCGAAACTTAAATTGGTCCCTGCAAAGATAACAACACAAGCCCACACACACACACACACACACACACACACACACACACACACACACACACACACACACATAAACACTGGCTCAGACTCTGATAAGGATTTAGTAATCAGACCTGTCTTGAAACAAACTGCCATGTCATTTGTAAAGCTGTTACTTGGCAAGTGATTCAGTTGTATGTCAATTACTGCTTTCCGGAGTGGACCCCTGCTGGTTTATATCAGCCAAATAATTCACATAGACAGACCTTATTGAAGCTAGTTCTAACTCACACTAGATTATTCTTTTTCTCTTAAAGCAGCTTTGGCTCACTAGTTAATTTATGTAAGAGAAGCCATGCTAATACTCCCAGGCCACTTTCACTATCTCACTCTGCAACTAGTGGCAAACATGACTAACCAATGTGAGCGTTTAAGTAGTAAAGTAGACATAATTAAACCATGTGCATTTCATTTCTTACTATGTTTCAAAGCATCAAATGGTTGAAGGAAGAAACGGAATTCTCGACTAGCTTGATTTTCACTTTCTGTCCTCTCTGTCTTAAGCCCTGTGAGCAAGGCCGCCAGCTGAAGAGGATCCACTGGGTCTCCAACATTGGCACAGCGCTCAAATTCCTCGAAGGCAGGAAGGTAAGCATTCAGTCATATCAGCAGTTTCACCTTTTGCATGAAAATGTTTTTCTACAACTCCATATCATACTAGAGAAAAACAGTGGCATGTCTTAAAGAAGTCCAGGGTGTGATTAAGAACTCACGAGAAAAAGCTGTTGATTAGATACATGTTAGTGCACATAAGGTCTGTAACATGCACTATGTTCAGAAAAGCAGCAGATGGAAATAGGAATTCTTGATTACATAACTCATCTCTAAATCCTTTGGCTCTATGAAGCCTGTGTCCCACTTTCATCCGTGTCCCCTGAGGACGGAGACTTACATTGTTGTGATCTCTCTCCCATCATGAATGCCTTCAGTCTGTGTATCGAGGATCTCCGGTCAGTCGCCATTAAACGCCCTGTGTGATCACATACTGTATGCATTCTTTTAATTTGATGCACGATGTGTACTAAGCAGCGCTTGGATACAACCATTCTGTTTCAATACATTTAGTAATTAAGCTTTTCTATTGACATGCATTTTGACTGGAACACTGGTTATTGATGTGTCTGTCTACAATTCGGAGCTGCTCAAATGTAGAGATGTAAACATGGCAAATTGTGGCAGTGGCCAATGCAAGGTTTGCAGTGCTGTGGTACCTCTGCTTTTCCTTTAATACCTAGTTGAACGCAACTGTCTTCTTCTTTCTGTTTTTCCTTCTGGTTCACTTCTCACTGTGGCTGTTTCTGCCTTCCTGGCTTGGCTGTATTACAGTACTTACCTGCATCAAAAACCTGACTTTGATGACTTTGAGCAACAACAACAAAGCTTGCAATATTTCTTTGGACAGTATGAACCTTCTCGGGGCTTCTGGGGGTGAAAATGCAAACAAGAAATCTCACTTTCAGCCTGTCTGCACTTGACTTATTTTCCAGACTAATCCTCTGTTTGTTTTTTGTTTCAGATCAAACTTGTTAACATTCATGCCACTGACATCGCAGATGGACGACCATCAATTGTTCTCGGGTTGATATGGACCATTATCCTCTATTTTCAGGTAATGCTTCATCTGATCCCTAAATCCTGAGAGTTTAATAACTGTGCTCACTCCAAGGTGAGTTGATGCCCTGAAAATAAACCCTGCACTTCACAAACTTCTGGACCAAATGTTTTTTGCTCAACATTTTGATCCAATGCTGATCTTTGTCTTGTCAAACCATTTCATAGCGTAATGTATGCATAAAACAGCCATCACTGCATAGTTTGCCACAAAATGATGATGTTGATTGCCAAGAAATACTGCCATTTTCTTTTTGTGTTGCCATGGTCACAATGCAACCTCTTCTTTTCCCATTGGTCTTGTTCTTCATTTAGATTGAGGAGTTAACCAGCAACCTGCCAGCCCTCCAGGCCCTGTCCAACAGCAACTCTTCGGTGGAGAGTTTAGCCAGCTCTGAAGCAGGAAGCCCTCCCATGAAGCGAAAGGTCGTTAACAAATTTCAGGGCAATGCCAAGAAGGCCATGCTCAGATGGGTGCAGTGCACAGCAGCCAAGTAAGTCACTTTCAAATGACCTTTTTTTGCCACGTGTTACAATATGTATATAGAAGTATAGATATATTTTCTATATACAGTATAAATAAGGTCTAGGGTATAGGATGTCTGTGTTCTTTCATAGGAATTTGCAAAACAACAATGCTCACGTATGTGTTTTTCAGGTATCATGGAATTGAGGTGAAGGACTTTGGTCCCAGCTGGCGCGATGGTGTTGCGTTCCAGTCGGTGGTGCACGCCATCAGGCCAGACCTGGTGGACATGGAGGTGGTGCGGAGCAGGAGCAACAGGGAGAATTTGGAGGAAGCCTTTGCACTTGCAGAAAATGAGCTGGGTATTCCCCGCCTGCTGGATCCAGAAGGTGCCCTTGACCTTTCCAACTGCTTGCTTTAAATATTCCAGTGTAGTAGACTATTCAGACAAGGTAGCATTGAATATGGGTGTTAAATAGGTAAGTCTTTTGACACATAGACATAAAAGCAGCAAATATGCAGTATTAATTCAATTATTGAAATGATGTTACTCTGTCAATCAATTCTGCATGAGTGTTTTGCCAACATGTTTGCTGAAAACACCAGTGAAACCCTCCAGAGGATTAAAATGCTGTGTGTCTTGTGGCTCTGAGTTTTAGTCTGTGGAAGTGAAGCAGCCTGCAGTGGCTCTGCAGTCCTGTCTTCACTAGTAGAGTCGTGATGCTTTAATGCACAAAGAGCTGCACTGAAACTTCTCTGCTTTTACGGGAGCTTAGCCCTGATTTCTAGAAACATCAGGTCAAGGATGAAGATGAAAGTAGACGTGTTTAATTAGCTGGCAGGCCTGCAGACATATATACCCTCTTGAGGATGCAAAATGTTTTGTTTTTTTAATGTCATATTGACTTAATACCAAATGTAATGGCTATGTCATACCTGTCCTGTTTTTGTAGAGCTATGAGGTCATGTTTAAATTGAAATACTGACATGATTTTTGAAGGCCTGAAAAATTTCAATTCTGCATCAGTATAAAGTTTCATCCAGCGCATCTTCTAATGTTTGTGTTGCTCTTAGATGTGGATGTAGACAAGCCAGATGAGAAATCCATCATGACATATGTGGCTCAGTTCCTCAAGCACTACCCAAACCCGCACCACTCTGAGACTGATGGACAGCAGGACGAGGTACTTAAAATGTTTAAAATGTTTGATATACTGTACAGTACATACACGGCAGTGATACATCAGGGATTATCAGGGGGAAAATATTGTTTTTATAACTAAATACTCTAGAATAGTGTTAATATGTGTTATTGTTTCAATAATTAAGTTGTATATATTGCTTCCATCCATATTTCTCAAAAATGAGTGCATCATTATTCAAAGAGAATGACCACATGCAGAGATCAACAGTATATGCTTAATGAAAACATGCTTTATCTGCTGCTGTGCTGTGATTGTTGTAAGCCTTCTTCATACTTGTCCATTTTATCACATTAAGCTCTCATGAATGAAAAAATGAACACAGACTTAATATAATCATCAACATTTTGTTTTCCATCTCCATCTACTTATTTTTTTATTTATTTTTTGCACATTAAGCTGCATCTTGGCTCAATTCCAACTTTTGCACTGTCAGTGCCAGTACTTCAGGTGAGAGTTCAGGTCATAGTGCTGCATGCTCTCTGTTTGGAGTGTATTTCCACCTCGCCCTAATCTCATTTTCCATCCACACTGCTTCTTTTTTTCCTCCTTGCTGTTCTAATGCATTGTGTGGTGTGTTTGCATCTCTTTGTGTGCCTTGCTGCTTTCCTGGATAGTTTGGTCCGCAAGATATAGAGCAAATGCTTGAGGTATGTCTCACTAAGTTAACAGACTAAATCAGAGGTTTGAAGAAGATGCTACAGTTCATACCCCTTTCCTTCTACCATGACTTATAAAACTAATCTGTGCTAAAACGTAGAGGTGGAGAAATAGAGAGGATTTTGTCTGTTTGGTGTGAGTTTCTCTACATATTGGCATGCTCATCTAAAAAAGGATTAAAATCTGTCTGTTTCTGTGACTCTAAGCTGCATATTCCCTGATTGTGAACAGAGAGAGGAGCGAAAGATGCTGAGAGAGCTGAAGGTGTTTTTAGATCAGCTGGAGAGAGATGTGCTGCGGGCCCAGGGAGCAGAGGGAAATCTCACTGACAAATATCAGGTTAATCAAGCCTGGAAAAACAAAGTGCATTGTTACGTAGCATTCTGCTTTGACAAAGACATTTATCAACTCTCACCACGTCTTTCTCATTTTATCCTTTTGTGTTGCAGGCATTTAAGAGCTTCCGTGTACAGTATGAAATGAAGAAAAAGCAGACAGATCCATTGCTGCAGCCAGTCCACAGAGACGGCAAGCTGTCCGTGGACCAAGCTCTGGTCAAACAGGCGTGGGACCGTGTCTCTGCCAGGGTAATTTTACTGCATACTTCTCCACAGCATGAATAATTTATAACCAAGCCACAAAGAAAGCTGAATTAATTATGATAATTAATCATACCTAGATTGTCCATTAGTTATTTGTCATTATGCTGTTTTTTGCTTGAAAATCACATTGCCATAGTGAAGGTATCATATGGGGAAAACACAATTTTGGGTGCCTCTGTTCACTGGCTGCCAGTGAAAGTTCAAAGTGTAATGGAACCATTTAAATACGAGTTTGTCCAGAGGAGAGGAGACGGAAACAGAGGAGCCTGCTCCTTTGGACATCCACAGCTCGTCCAGACTGGCATAAAACTCTTTTGTTTTGCTTGTGAACATGTGGAAATGTTTCGATCAGCGTAGCCTTCTCTGTGGTAAAGTGTTTTTTTTTAATGGATTTCAATTTCAGCTGCTGGACTGGCACATCCATCTGGACAAGTCCCTGCCTGGTCCTCTGGGAGTGATTGGAGCCTGGCTTCACAGGGCAGAGATGGCTCTGAGAGAGGACATTCCCATCCAACATGCTCATGAAGAGACAGCCAATGTTCTGCACAGAAAACTAGAGCAGCATAAGGTAACACAGCGCACCTTTAGTTTCAATGTGTTTGGATACCTACCATACTATTGCCATGGTAGGTATCCGAATCGTTTTATACAGGTGGCGTACACAGGAAGGCCAATGTGGCCATGATTATATGTGATTACATTTTGCAGGAGGTGTTAAAAAACCTGGAATCGCACAGACAAACCTTCCAGCAGATCCACAGAGACAGATCAGTAAATGGGGTACCTGTCCCACCTGAGCAGCTCCAAGATATGGCTGAACGGTAAGACCTTTAGCAGAATAATTACATTTATACAATATTTATGTACAGTTTCTCCTAAACAAATTTTAAAATTGAACATCAACTTGATGTTTACCAGTTGTTTAAGTAAAACATTTTCTGTGTTTGGTCTTCTGTTCCTCTTGTAAAAATCAAAGTAAAATGGAATGATTATTGAACATCTGTTTAATTTGCAGGTTCAATTTTGTGTCCACATCATCACACGCTCACTTGATTAAACTGGAATTCTGGGAAATGAAGTATCGGCTGATGGCATTTCTTATGTTGGCTGAGTCAAAGCTAAAGTCCTGGATCATTAAATATGGCAGACGGGACTCTGTTGAACTCCTGTTGCAAACCTACCTTGTAAGTGGAAATGATTGTTTTTATAGTTGCAGTATTTGAATGGCAACGTGCCTATCGGACTATTTAATCTGTATTTTCATGTTTGCCTTTCTATTCTAGACTTTTGTAGAAGGCCACCGGTTCTTTGAGCAGTATGAGATAATCTTCACTGGCCTCAGGCAAGCTGCAGAGGTGTATGTAAAGTCTGACAGTTCAAGTAAGACTTCTGTTTTTATTACCAATTTCTTTGTTAAGTATATATATATATATATATATATATATAATATATGTGTACATATATGAATTTGCTATGGCTCATGTTAAACAGCCTTATTATTGATTTAATGTTACAGGGTCTAAGACCTGTAACAAAGGTAAGTCTAAATACAGCCTGATAATCTTTAAAACCTTAACTTTGCCTGTTTCCTGAGCCGCTTCTTTCTGTAAATATGAGGGTGCACTTTTCTTTTCTAACATATGTTCAATCCCATAGAACAGAAAAATCATAATATTACATTGTGCATGAATATGTAACAATAATTGCATTAGTTAGCAATAATTAGCAATTAGCAATTTTAGCATGATCTTTCTGACCTAACAGCCTGTAGCATCAATCAAAATGATCAATATAATCATTGGTTTTATACCTGTACAGTTGATACCCATATTGTGTTTTTAACTAAACTGAACTAGTTCCATATTTTACTTCCAGTTGATGAAGCAGAAGGGGTAAGTAAATTCCTTAATGATGCCACAGCTCAGTGGAGGAACCTGGCTTTGGAGGTGCGGAGTGTTCGCAGCATGCTGGAGGAGGTGATCTCGAACTGGGAGAAGTACAGTAGCACAGTGGCATCTTTGCAGGCCTGGCTAGAGGACGGAGAGCAGATGCTCAATCAGTCAGAGAATGCCAAACGTGTAAGTACAATCACAGATACTAGTCATGATAAACAGTAATATTTGTATTATACAGCTTATATTTTTTTCCCTGCTAAACTGTATGAGGAATGTTTTTGGTCTTTCCTTCCTTTTTTCTTTTAGGATTTCTTCAGAAACCTCTCTCATTGGATGCAGCAGCACATGGACATGAACGATGCAGGGAACTTTCTCATTGAGACCTGCGATGACACAGTCTCACGGGATCTGAAGCAGCAGCTTCTCCTTCTGAACGGGAGATGGAGGGAGCTGTTTGTCAAAGTCAAACATGTAAATGCCCTTTCAACAAATGTACCGTGAATAAATAATATAATGATCCCTTCTGTTGCATCAGCTTAAGTTTTCAAAAAGATAACTTACTGTCTTCCTCTGTTTCATTGGCAGTATGCAAGAGCCGATGAAGTAGATAAATTGAGACAAGACTACCACGATGGGATTAATACCTTGAAAATATTCATGGATGCAACCAATGAGAAGATGACTGCTCCTGTCCAAGTATCTTTCCTGAACGTCAGAGCCTTTGTTCAAGATGTTGAGGTAAGCAGCTGATTCGCTCATCCTTTCCTCTGTATAGACTGATCTTCATCTGTCTGCTGTGCAATGAAAAATCCCTATACTCTATATCCAAATTTACTGCAGGAAGTCAAGCACAAAGTGCCAGCTATGGAAGCCGCCTGTAAGGCAGCGAGCCGTACCGCTCAGCTGTTGACCAAAGACACTCCACAGGAGGAAGTTTCACAGATGATGGCTGTGATGGCTTCGGTCAAAGAGCAGCTGAGCAAGGTGTGTGCATGTCATTATACGTATGTTATTCACTTGTTTAGCTTTTCTTCTTTCTATTTTTACATGTGCATGTGTGTGTATTTGTGTATATTTTATAGTTAAACTGGTGCTTTTCAAGGTGCCCAGTTTGTTTTGAGGGTGCTTATAACTAGTTTTTTTTTGCCAGTGTTTATTATTTCTTCCTGATGTATTTAGGAATCCAAAACTATTTATACAAACATATTGGACTTCTTTTGGTTTTCTTTTACATAAAAATAAGCAAAGACATGACCAAACCTTATTCTTACCTTAACCAAAATAAGTTACCCTTTGTTATCCAAAAATTAACCAAAGCTTGAATAAATAAGGATTGCAGGAAATTTTTGGAACTTGGCAAAGATTAAAATGTGCTGTATCATAGCAAAATATAGGGCTGCTAATTTGCAAATATTATGCAAATGATTGTTTTAAGGATATGTAAAACATAGTTAATTTCTGCCATGGCATTAAAACCCCGAAAATATTAATTTATTTGCTTTAATTGATTTAAGATCAAAACAGCATATCAGCCACCTGTAGTTTGCTTTATTTAACATGCTTTCCTCCAATCAGGTAAGGGAGAGATGTTTGCCTCTGCTGAGGGAATCCCAGTCTCTATTACCTCCACTGGAAGAAATGGAGAAGAACATCACAGGCTTCTACCAGGCTCTGGAGAAGGCCAGTCATATCACCAGCACCGGTGACTCTGAGGGACCAGTAGACTTTAAACAGAAATGCCAGGTAACTAATACAGGAGTTTCAATATGGTACCATATCATTTGTATTGAATAATGTTTAAATATATAGATAAAGAAATTACATAACATACCTATAACTAGCATTTTCCATTTGTCATCATGTTAGTCTGAAAAGCACAGCCTCAAGATATTAATAAATGACTAACACTCTGCTTGTCATTGAATACTGCAGGAGCTGGCCACCTTCACACATAGCTGTAAGAAGTGTTTGGCAGCCATAGAGAGAAACCACCAGACCATCCAGAAAATAATGAACAGTAGTAAAACCCTCCAGTACATGGACATGAGCCTTTTGCAGAAAAGAGTAGCAGACCTGCAGTCCTCCTCACAGGTACAGTAAACATCCAAGGCCTATTTAATTTCTATTCAGCTCTTAGAAGTCTTTCAGTATTTAAAGAAATTACTTGTTTGTGTGTTAAGGGCATGATTAAGGAATCTACAGAGTGGCGGAAGCATGTGGAGGCAAACAGCTGCCTCATGAAGAGGTTTGATGAGTCACGGATAGAGCTGGAGAAGGTTCTTAAAACAGCACAGAACTGTCTGACAGAAAGAGGCAACCCAGAGGAGCTGCTCAAGAAGCACACGGTAAGAAAATTGTGCCTTGTGCCAGATTCAGGAAAGTACAGTTTAACATCATACAATGCCATACATAGCTGTGCATACAGTCTATCTTATGTCTATTTAACCACCACAGTCAGTCCTAGCACAGCATGGAACAATGCAACAGAGTAATATATACAGTACAATTAAAACAAAGAATAAGAAGAATGCATGTAATTAAGACATGACTTACTAAGTGTGACACATGATGGGGTCTTAATTTTTTTTTGCAGGAGTTCTTTGGTCAGCTGGACCAGCGGGTCTTGAATACATTCCTCAAGGCTTGTGATGAGCTGACAGATATTTTGCCAGAGCAGGAGCAGCAGTCGCTACAGGAAACAGTCAGGAAGCTGCACAAACACTGGAAGGTTAGTGCTTGACTAGTGTCATTTTTCAAGTGCAAGGATGCAGCTCCAAGTAGATTGCATAGACATTATGACATCTTTTTAAGTCCATTTTTAATTATGTCAATTAGATAAATATACATATATTCATTTTAGAAATTTCTTTTCAGCTCCACAATTGTGACATAAGGTATAAACCAATAGTAATAATTACGAATAATATATAATTCCAATCTTAATGTTTTTCCCTTTTTACTAATACAAATAAACCAAAATTTGTATAGCACTTTTCAACGTTAGCCCAAGTGTTGGAAACATTGGCGATTTTAGACCTCTAGCCAGATTCCTGCCTTTGGCTGAGTCTCTATCTAATCTGTCAGAGGGAGAGCAGGAGTGCAGTTGTAAAGTTCAACGTTGGTAGTCCCCAGAGAAGAAGTTGGTAATTTCATGGCGCAGATTAGACCCCAAATTGAAACCAAAGCAACTAAAATTGCTGAATGTTAGAAGATTGTGTCAGATTGGTCGTTATTACTGTGACTTATGTTATTACTGAAAGTGTCAGGTTTAGTTCCATCATAGTGTCAAAAACCGTTCGCTGACCTTGTTGTTCAGTAGCTAGCTCAGAGATTATCGGCTAATGAAATGACTGATTTAGCAAGGGGGGGTTAACACTTCTGCAAGGCACTGTATCCATGTCACATTCTAATCAGGGGCTGAGCCCCCCTAAAGGTCTGATCCTAGAATCGCCCCTGGTTTGAAACAAGCTGCACAGATTGCTTTGAATCTGGCCTTGTAATTGTCGAATTTTCTCATTTCACAGGACACTCAGACAGAGGCCCCCTTTCACCTGCTGCATCTTAAAGTGGAGGTGGAGAGGAGCAAGCTGATGGTGTTGCTGCAGGAGTGTCAGGCGGAGGTGACCAGGGAAAACCGCCACCTGGCTAGCATGGGGAGCGAGAGGCTCATCAAGGAGCACAGGGTGAGCATAGAGTGGCCGGCCAGCTGGCTGAGTTTCATGTATTGATCAACTCAATGTGAAACAATTCAATGCAAATTCACTGCTGTGCAGCAGCGTGGGAAGATTTTGATAATCTTGATCCAAAAGAACTGAGGCCCTTCCAGTGTCACTGCAGCATTTTGTTGTCTTACATTCACATACATTTTTTTCACAGGTTTTATTTTACATTTTCAACAAAATAAAAAACATACAACGCGCAACATGAACAAATCCCCCCCCCCCTTTCCGTCATCACCACCCACTCAGACAAAAATCAAGAAAAGATGACACAGCAACCACAACATTCCAGACCATTCAACAAAATAGACAATAACAGTTCCCTCCAGAAAGTCCAGGTGCACATTTGCTTTTTGATTGCAGGAGGAAATTTTATCCTGTATTCATGGTGGTCACTTCTAACAGAAGTAAATAATTGTGCTTTTGTTTTACTTTAGGCCTTCTTTAGGGAAAAGGGCCCCCATTCCATCTGTGAGAAAAGGCTGCAGCTGATGGAGGAACTCTGTCAAAAGCTCCCTGAGGGTGACCCTGTCCACCAGACCCTGGACACAGCGAGAAAGGACTTCTCTGAGGTCCGAGAGGAAATTGAGAACACCCATCAGAAGCTAATGCAGCACCCAGATAAATGGAAGGAGTACAATGCAAGGTGCACTAACTACTTATTTTGGTGAAGTTCTCTTTTAATGCTGCCAAGGGGTTGCGGTGGTTACAGTAGTCATACATACAGAATAGGGGCTGAGTTGTTGTCCAGCATAGGATTTAACCTTTCGCTGTTCAACAATAGAAGAATGTGTTGTTCATTCACCAGGCAGTGCCCTGCATTCATTACATACCAAAAGTAATCTTGTTTAAATGATTTTATATAATGTTTGCAATGCATATGGTTTTGATAGATCATTACTGAAAAGGCAAAGCTTCTTCATTCTGCACCATGTTGTCTTCATTGTCAACACACACTGTCCATAAAGAAAACACACAAAGGAGTCTGAACCAGACCATTTTCAGTTCTTGTGGCCACCACATGTGTAATAGCATCTTGAGGACGTGCACATTAGCAACAGCAAACTCCTTAACCTTCGAATGCAGGTGCCACTGACCTAAACAGAGAAAATATCTCTTCAATCTGTTATTTCTAAGCACTAATATCATTTTTGATGTAAGTGTTATCTAATGCACACCTGGTAGGCGGATGAGTTTATTTGAGATACAACATTGTGGTCGCGGTTCATAGAATACAAATACTATTTTAATTTGCATTTCTGCGGATTTAGACATTTATTCTTTTTTTTCAAAGGATGTTTTTATTAATTATGATGTGTTAATTATCTCAGGTATTTGAGACATGGGGCTTTAGGTTAAAGATGAGTTGATTCACTTTGTAAATTTGATGCCTGATAAAGGTCCATTAATGAAACAATTGGCCTTTAATAATTGCAGTATTTTCTTTCACAAGCAGTTATTCCTGAAATCATTTAACGTGACATGTTCCCGTCACGGTGTGTAACAGGTACGCTGAACTCTCTTGCTGGCTGATATCTAAAGAAAGCCAACTGAGGCTGCTGAGAAACCGAGCCAATGACCCCAGAAAATATGGCCAGGTGAAGGCTACCATCACGGTGAGTTAGTCCAAACACCCCACAGCCCAACTATTCACTGACAGTCCCTTCTTCGCCTCCTCTGTGATGTGTCACATGTGATGTGCTACCGGCTTGTCAGTGTCACTGCTGACAAGATGAGACTGTGACACTTTGTGTAAGATGACTCTTATGACCACAACTCTTTCGTTGTGTGCAGGAGCTGAGGAATGATGCAGAGCTACAGGAGGGGAATCTTGGCTGGCTAAAAGCTCGTATTGCCGTACTTATTGAGATCTGTGCTGACAGTGATGCCCAGAGGCAAGGAAGTGCACTGAGCAAGCTCTCTACTGATTTTAAGGGCCTTCTTGCTTCTCTCTTTGAGGTAGGTGCAGCTTTTTCTTGTTTTATTAGGGTCCCAGACATCATATCCCTTCTGGGAATCTACAGTATGCTACTTGAACATTTTAACATTATTTAAGGGACATACAGATACAGAAATAGTAAAACAATCTATATATATATATATAATCTAATTTAACATAACATTGTGCACATTATTAGGGCATTATCATACCACTTTGATTTATAGGTAAGATCTATTAATTCATCATGTTTGTTCTGATACCGTATATTTCTCTGTTATGTCTTCCAGGCTGAGAAGATGGTGCTGGCTGTGGGGGACTGTGTGCAGTTCAGGGAAGAGGTACAAACTACTTTGGATGATCTCGTCCAGGGTCAGAAAGAGGCTCAGGCCGAGGTCACCAAAATACTGGACTGTCCAACTGTGAGAGAAGCGCAGCAACTACTTCTTGTTCACCAGGTACAGTAACACAAACATTTTTATTTTTATTTTTTTATATAATTGGGGAAACAATTACTTGACTTTTTTATTATCATTGTTTTGAAGTCAGAGTTTGCTTATAATTAATTTCAATAGATTAACACTTTAAGTATGTCTTCCTTCCCATAGCAACTGTTAAAACGTTTAAAGATGAAGAGAAAGGATGTCCAGCAGCTGATCACCAGAGGCCAGCAGCTCCAGGCTGAAGAGGGTTTGGGAGAGACTCTGCAGCAGGACCTGCAGAGTTTAGAGAACACACTCAGCAAAATGGAGCAGAATATGGATTCACAGGAGCAAAGCCTCGAGGTGAGCAATGTTACTTTTTCGGGAAAACTTTGGGACACTGTTTCACAGTGGATTAAATCAGCACTGTTGCTCTGAATAATAACAACAAACTTAGAATGCAGAAGCAAACTAGCATGACAGAAAGGGTCTTTAATTTTCTTAACATCGAAAAACTCAGAAGGCCTCTTTTTTTGTTTCTCCGAATAATTACTGTAAAATTAATGTTACAATGTGATCTATAAATGTCAGCCTTTGAGCTTGATGACAAATCTCATCTCATGATCAATATAGATACGTATTTAATGACGTTCTGTAATGGTTTTTACTAGGCTCCCTTTTTATTTATGCTGCATACTCCTACAGTATATGTGTTCTAATTCTGTTTTGCCTTCTTTTTGTCTTGTTTCTTTGTAAAGTATAATATCAACCTGCCCATGGACTGTAAATGGAAACAAAAATTAATCTTTTTGGCTAACTGACACAATTACATCATATTAATGTTAATTAATGTGTGTTGTCCCTAATAAATTAATAAATAAATATTTATACTCTTTTGCTGGAAGGACTTTTCTCCTGAGGCTTTACAGTTCCTTTAGAGGGTAGTGATGCAGTAAGTCAGTAATCATAATCTTGATGGTGCCTTAACAGAACGCAAACAGGATGGAGGCGGGAGTCCTGAAATGGAAATTTTGTTTGGCTTGTGTGTGTTTGGTAGAATGCACTATAGATCTCAGTAAGGTGCACACCAATCTAGCTGATGTTTCTGACTCTGCAGCAGAAACCGTGCTGCAGCACCACTGGGGCGAGGTGCTTGCAGACTACCTCTGTCAGTATGCTGACTCATCACCCTTGCTAATAAAGCCAAACATGGTGGTGTCATCTGCATACTTAATGATGTCATGTGTTCTTTTGGGGTCGATCTTGATCTTGGATTACTGACATTAGAAAGTAAATATTTTCCTATTTCCCCTAATTTTTTTTCCTGATGTAACTTATACTACATTCAAGTGATAGTGACAGTGAGAAGGTCCAATAGCAGTAATGTCCAAGTTTGCTGCTAAACAGCATTATATTTGACAAACATCTCATATTATTAGTCTCTTCTATCCATTTTGAATTGGCTATGTTGTGTGTTATAGATAAAGCGCTGTGTGGAGTAGATTTGATATCAATTATTTTGGGCATTGTCATCCCCAGGTCACACTGGCAGCCTGGCAGGAGTTTGACAGCCAGCAGGAGGCAGTGCATGAGTTTGTTAATAAGGCACGCTCATCTATGGACAGAGACCTGAACTTCAGCAGTCCAGAGAGTCTGGCAGTTGAACTTGACCAGGCCAGAGTAAGTCAAGTTTGTGTTGTGCACCTGCTGACGTACTCTGTGATTTATTACTATATATTAGCTAAATGAAGAATATTATCAATGTTCTTTTTTTGTAAACAGGTGTTGTTGAAGCAGTGTGAAGCAAAGGCCTCACATATGAACACGTTGCTTAAGAGAGCAAAAGAAATCCAGCTTGGTCCAAAGAACAAGAATCTGCTTTTACAACAAGCTCGTTCCATCAGTGAGCAAGTGGACAAAGTCGAGGCTGGGCTCAAGAAAGAGTAAGATGATGAATTTCATTCTTGTTGCGTTTGCTAGATAATGTTTTAGTTGTCTTCAAATAGTGTTTCCAAATACGTTATGGTTTTCAAATACATTATGGGTTTAGCCTAATATGATATTGTACCAGATGTACTGTACTATACCAAAGGGCAATACAACACAATTTAAAATGTACATAGTAACACAGGTGTATCTGAAAGTCAATTGAGAATGTATTTGTGTGATTAATTACCTGACCTCCAATCTCAAGGACAAGAGTAAACCCAAATATCTGGTGCTCTGTATATGACATGATTGCCAATATTTATTGTTTAATTGTAGTTATTAATTAATTAATACTGCCAATTTATAGTTAATACTCTTGTGTTCCAGTGTCAAGACTCTGGAAGAAATGAAAACTCAGTGGGATCAGTTTGGAGCTAGGTTTGAAACCTTTTCCTTGTGGATATCTGACAAGGAAAAGCAGCTGGATGTACTGAAATCTTCTACTTTGCCTCTTGTGCAACAGATCAACACAGTAAAGGTACAGTATTGTGTATATAAATCTACAACCGTGCCCTAACAGTAATCTTAGCCAATCAGTAAGGCTGTTTTAAAGTGCCATTGGTGTTAAAAAGCAACATCACAGGCCTTCTTTGCCCAAGCCCTGACACACTGTCTCTGTTTTGACACCTGCATTAGCCCTCTGCCATTTAAAAAGCAACTGTTTGGGGAAGTTTAATGGGCCATAGTAGCCAAAGCTATTATAGGCACCAACCTAAGTACTGTTCATTTTACCATACTGAATGCCGCCCCCGAAATACTGTACCCAACAAAATTCCATAGTTTCACCTCCACCTGACAGTTATAAAGAATGTTTTCTATCCATCCCTGCATGTCCAGAATGTTGGTGCAGAGCTTCAGGAGCGAGCTGAGGTTCCTTGTCAGCTGGAGGCAGATTCCCAGGCACTAGCCCAGTTTGTATCTTCAGGGGAGGCAGCTCGCATCAAGGCCCGTCTGACCCAAATCGGCAGGTACTGGGAGGAGCTGAAGGAGAGCATACAGCAGCTTGATGGACAGCTGGAGGAAAGCTCCTCTCACCAGCTGAAGTTCAGAATTAGCCTTGAGGAGGTGAATTGGCATATTGATACTTTTTTTGTTTTAATACATATCATGAAAGACAGTTACAGTTCTGATCTTGTTTTTCTCCTAGGTGCAAGCATCTCTCAGTGAGCTACACACAAAACTGGAACATCCTATCAAATCCTGCACCTCCTCATCAGAGACCTACAAAGCTCTTCAAAACCACATGGTGTTTAGTTGTTTATACGTTTATCTTTTATTTTAAAATATTTCTATACATTTGTTTTCCATGTACTTTGCTCCTGTAATGTAAAGGAACTGCAAAGCTTAATACAGTGCCATCTGTCTTCCAGCTCACAGATAATGCTGTGTGAGTCACTGTCTTGTGCTTTTGTCCTTCAGGATGTCTGTCAGCATCAGGAGAAGCTGAAGGGAACCTTGCTGTCTCTGTCAGCTGGTGCCCGAAGACTCAGTGAGAAAGAGCAAGCAGAGAGAACTGTGACAGAACTCAACAACAGCTATGACCAAAACGTACAGAAGGCAAAGGACAAACAGAGCACTCTGGAAAACCTGCTTTCTCTTTGGCAAAAGTATGAGCTATTTAACATATGTGGGATTTTTACATCATGTGAATAAAAACGGTATTAATAGATAAATTGGAAAACTGGCTTATCCAGTTGATGCTAATGTAAACACTCCACTTGCAGTAAAGTACAGCCAACAGTGTAAACTGAAAAATAAATCTAAGACACCAGTTTTTCTATTGATGCGTTTCAGGTATGAGAAACAGCATTCAAACTTTGTTTCCTGCTTGGAGAGAAGTGAATCTGCATCCAAACCGGAGAGTCAGTATCTGGCAGCTGATAAAGCCAAGCTCCACACAGAGCTACAAGATTTGCAGGTACACTACATACACATGTGAACAGACTTTTGCTCCCATAACATGATGAATCAATAACACACACGTAAAAAAAAAGAGAAAATATTTTGAGTGAACGTTTTTTTTTAAGAAAAGTTTGTTTCTCTTGCAGGCCTTGCACTCTGAGGTCCAGTCTCTCGCGCCTGCCTATGCTGAACTGGTATCTGTGGGGACATCTTTGTGTCCTACTGCACCAGAAGACAGAGTGAGGCAGATTAAAGACGAGCTGGAGACCCTGCAGCAGAGATTGCATGCTCAAAATGAAGTCTTCCCTCAAAGGTAAGGAAATCTAAAACAATCAAAATCATATTTTTTCTTTATTGTTATTTTCTTTACAGGTCACACATACTCTATTAATACTATTTATATTAATAGTAATGGTATTTCTGTGGTGTATGTTTTATATTGGTGTGAGTAAGTGTTTAAATGATACAAAGTCATGTTAAAGTATTTCAGCAGCCACAAATGCAGTTAATTTGATGCTTTTCTAAAATATCAGTGGCAAGTGCTTATGTCTGCTCAATCAAAGAGTCTGGCTATGTTTTGTCTATGTTTTGGATTTTCTTAGACACCATATTAAATATAATACATGTTTATTATAGATATTCAGTATGTACATTACACCGTAGATCAATCATATACAGTTAAATGTAGTGTAGCAATGATGATGATGGAATATCAGAGTGTGAAATATTTGAGTGACTTTGATAAAACTATACAGTACAAGTGCTGATTAAAGGAGGTCTTGTCTTTATTCATTTGACTCACTATGCTGCTGTTTTGTCCCCCAGAATCAAAGAGCTTCAGAGCCACCTCTCGCTGGTGGAGCAGTTTGACCAGGCCCTGCTCAAATTCTCCCAGTGGAGTGAGAACATGCTCTCAAATCTGCACTCAGCTTCTCAAATCAACATCAGCAACCTGCAGTCTGCCACTACACAAGTAAAGGTAAAAACCACACAGATTCATTGTTCATCCCTTTGTGCATGCAGGATGCTACTCCTTCCAGGGCCACTTATAGTCAGTTGGCCGAACAAATAGCATCTTGCTTAATAGCAACAACTGATCCTCTATCAATTGCCTTTTACAGGAGACCCAGGCGGCGTTACAGAAGCAGTCCAGTGTGAGAACGAGCTTAGAACAGCAGGCCGAGAAGCTCTGTAAGTTCTGTGAGCCTAGTGATGTACAGCTCCTCCGCAGCAGAGCAGACAGCTGTCTGCAGCCCTACCTGGAGGCCCAGCACATAGCCGAGCTCCAGTTAGAGTGCCTTGAAAGGCTTGAGGCTTTTCTGCAGACCCACGGTGTGGCTGCAGGGGTGTTGCGGGGTCTGAGGCAGACTGTGGAGAGTGCGGGGAGCTGGGATCGCGGAAAAGTAGAGGAGCTGCAGCAGGAGCTGGCCACTATTGTCCCAGACATTAGCCAGCTCGAGACTCTAGCCGTCAATCTGGACAGCAGCCTCTGCAAAAGCCATCTCCACATCGGTGCTGATGAGGGTTCTCGTAAGTCATGCCGCATGCTGGCTGATTCACTCAGTGCTGAGCTGGATGCAGTGAGGAACTTGCTTGGTACTAAGCAGAGTGAAGCAGAGGCCCTGGGAGCTCTCTGGACGTCATTTAGACAGCGTAAAGAACAGCTGCTCAAAGCTGTGGAGGACATTGAAGAAAAAGCCGACAACCAGAGCTTTAAAGAGCCCAGCCTGCATGCGCTACAACAGAGGTAAAGCATTATAAGAGTGTTATCAGATTAATATTTGTATTGGTTCAATACTATAATTTAAAAAAAAATTTAAGTATTTTTCGGAGCATTGAGCTGTTGCGGACTTTACCTTCTTTCTACATTTACTTTTTTGTCCTGCACCAGCAACTACATGGATGTGCACTGCATTGTCTTTTTATGTACATTATACATGTGCAACAGCAACGTATTGTCCTTCTGTTTGTCAGGCTAAGGTTCTTTAATCAGCTGGAGGATGAGCTACAGTCACACCAGCATGAGGAGCAGTGGCTGAGGAACAAGGGCAACCAGCTGGCCCAGAGAGATGCAGAGTTGGCTGGGGAGGTGTTGAGGGAAATCAGCCTGCTGGAGACCACATGGGAGGACACCAAGAGGCTCATCACAGAGAGGTACTGAGGGAGTGGAAGAGGGTTTTTCATGAGTCAGGAAATATTGCATTATCAGAAAGTGCAGGGTAAAAAAGAAGAAACATTACTCAAAACAAAAGCTAATCAATACTGAGAAAGAACAAAAGACACATCTTACTGGGAGAAATAGTCAGTGGTTAGTCATTTTCTTTTCTTATTTATGTTCAATCAATTTTTAGAGATTTGAACTCTCTGGTGTAGTACTTTGTTCTCACATACACTAACTAAAGGACTAAATTATAAAACACACACTTTTTGGGCAGAAAAACATTGTGACACTGACTTATATGCTTGATTGTTTAAAGTTTATTGTACTTACTACATTACATTACTTCTGGGATGTGAAAGGTTCAAGCAATACAAACTTTCCAACACTCCAAGAGTTTGTTGGCATTTATTGTATGTTTATTGCATGTTATACTGTATTTACAGTTATTGTACATACTCTTGTATGGGTAATACACTTTCTCTCTCTCTTTGACAGACAGGAGCAGTGCAATGTCCTTGTGGAGCTTATGCGAGAATACCAAATCCTGAAAACCTCCATCAGCAGCATTATTGAGAGCACTGAACCTCTGGTTGAGATAAGCTCTGTTTTAAAGGACCATGAGGAAACCAGGAGGTCACTAACCAAGGTCAGTTCAAATATCCTCTCACTTTCTTGTAATTAAACTGTTCATTGTACAAATCCAGAAAAAAAGTATCTTAGTTCTTGGTTTTGTCTTTATGATTGGTAATCAGAATGCTGTAAAGGTTTGCTGTGTTTACTCCATCTGTAGCACGAGGCAGTGAAGGTAGAGATGGCTAGCAAGCAACATGAACTGGACCAGTTTTCCAGTAAAGGAAAACAACTGGTGATTGAACTGAAGAAGATCCCCGAGTGTAACACTCAAATGATGAAAAAGGACATGGAGACACTTGTTGATCAATGGCTGGATGTAAGTGTGATGTGTTGATTTCATATATATATATATATATATATATATATAACAATGGAGAGGATTTGTCAACAAGAATATAAAATACTGTTAGCCTGATCCTTTAACAACTAACAGTTAAAACTTTAACCTACATGGTTTTTGCTACATCGCCTCACACCAAATTTGATAAGGCATTGGGTGTCCTCACAAGTACAAAAGACCACTCCCATAATGTTGTCCTTTGTGGTCAGGAGTGCAAAAGACCTGAACATTTTTTGCTCTTTCACATCTCACAGAATCATAATACACTGAATTGCCAAGTGCAATTTATATACATATATTTGTCTAGAAAACATAATTGAAATGTAGAGCTTTGTGATCTGTAATTTGTTGCATTAACAGTGCAACCTAATACAAAACATAAAAGCTCCGTGCCAGACGCACTACAGAGAGTAAACGTTTGTGACTTAATCCACTTCTCAGGTGTCTGAGAAGATAGATGATAACATTGATCGCCTGAACCAGAGTTTGATACTGTGGGAGGATGTGCGTAAAATCAGCGAGGACACTGACAGCTGGACAAGCAGCTGTGTGATTGAACTAAATGAGAGCTTGAACAACCTCAATGACAGTCAGAAGGTGTCGGCAAGGCTATCCATGTTACAGGTAAGACTTTTGATATAGTAAAACCAGGTATAAATTAGTTCTACCTACTTTGGTGCCTGATAAGTATGGTATAGTGTCTCGCAGATTACCAAAGAAAACCAAGAAAAGCAACTCAGAGGGGGTGTAATACATATTTTTCTTATTTCATACATCCACAGGCAGAAATGGGCGAAAAGGAGCAGAAACTTGACACCCTGCAGAGAAAAGTATCAGAGCTGAAGAAGTGCAGTCAAAATCAAGAGACCCCTGCTAAATTACAGGTACTAAATATTTTTTATAATCTCATTTTTTGATTTTCTGGTTGGACTGTATTTCACAAGTGATACTACATTTGCGCTAATTGACCAACAGATATTAGCCCCTGACCCTGTAGGTCCTCCCCTTTACATGCATGTGTGTCACCCACAAATCTTTATTCTACTTTCATCAGGTGCTGGAAAATGACCTTCGTAAAAAGATCAACACAGTTCAGAAGCTACATGAGCAGGCAAGGGGAAACCTCATGGACTTCACTTCTCAAAGGAGACAGCTGGAAGACTACATCTCACAGATGTCTGCATGGCTAAAAAGTATGGAGGACTCCCTTGTTTCTTCTCCCACTGGATCGGATCCTGAAGACATCTGCAGAGTGAAGGTGCATCCTAAATAACAATGACATTGTAAAGTACAACTCTTGAAGCTTGGTTCAATATGTATGCAATGTACTTTTGTAAACATGAGAAAAGGGGATTTCAATATAAGCGTTTGGGATACAAAGTGATCTTGACACTGTCACTGGTTTGTGAGTTGTTTGTTCTACAGTACAGACATGAGAAGGTAAGGAAGCTTATAAACTAAACTCTGTTTTTAACATGTTTTAAAGGACCTTCAGAAAGAGTTGCATAATCAGCAGGGGAGTATTGACTCCACGAGGGAGAGCCTCAACACGCTGTGTAGAAAATATCCCTCTGAGGAGCTGGCTGGTTTGGGTTCCGCTCTCACTGACCTCATCAAGACTTATGAGTCTGTGAACCAGATTTCTGCCAGAACGCTGGCATCACTGCAGAACTGTCTTCAGCAGCAGTTTAATGGTAAGAAATTAGAAGAACTAATCTGAACAAAGTGTGTAGCTCACCTGGTGCAAAGTTTGACTCTGACCCGTAGCTCTTTGCTGTATGTTGTCCTCTCTCTCTCTCTCTCTCTCTCTCTCTCTCTCTCTCTCTCTCTCTCTCTCTCCCCCCATTCATGTCAATCAGCTGTACTAAATAAAGGCAAAAAAGCCCCAAAAAATAAAAAAAATAAAAATGTGTAGTGTTACTCAGTGGTCACTTGATGTGGTAGCTTACATGCCACACTGTCATAATGCTAATGTTCTAAACAATGCAATACAGCACAATACATTAAACTATTGCACTACCTCCTGTTTCTGTGACCAGATCATTAACTTTACTTTTTGTAGCCCCTATTAATTTCTTGCTTTTTAATGAGACACTCTGCTTCCTATAGTGGTCATGGAGTGCAAAACACTATTAATTATCTTTCTCCCCCTGCCTCCTCAGATCTAGTTCAGGAGTTCCATCGTTGGCTTTCAGAACAGAGGGAGATAGTAAAAGAGTGCTCTGACAGATCTGGAGACACTCAAATTGTGGAACGTAAACTACAGAAACTAAAGGTAAAACTGATACTCCACTGAAATAGCTGTTCACTAAATTATAGTCTTTGATGAGGATGAGAGTAGAATTTTGAATGTGCTCTTATTTACAACTGGTGAAATGAAAGAATAACCAAAATCCTTTATTCAAAAACATCCTATGTGCCAGGAGTTACAAATACAAAGCTATAAGTGATGTGGTTTGTCTGTCAGGGCGCCATGGATCGTGTGGAGGAGGGTGAAGTACGTCTTACTCAGGTCTGTGAGGAAGGAGAGAAGCTCTTACTCCATCTTCCCAAAGCAAGCGCTGGGCAAGTCCAGCAGCACCTTTCCTCCATCCAGCAGGACTGGGACAGTTTTGTGGAGCAGTGCAGACAGAACCAACAGATCCTGGAAGACAGTGCATCACTCATGAAGGGGTAGGAGAGTCACACAAACCAGGTCTGTAAAACACTTTGTAAGCCAACCATTTATTTAACATTGTATTGTAAATTCCTTGTAGGTTTGAGGGTCGCCTTAAGAAGCTCAGGTGGTGGTTGGAGCACATGGAAAAAAGGATGACCACAGATCTGCTTGAAGCCAAGCAGCGTGGTCCTGAAAAGGCTGTGCTTGAGCAGGTGGAGGAATATCAGCAGGAAGTGCTCAAAGAAAGGTGCTGAATCTGCTTCAAGTCTGTTTTTACTAAGAAAAGAAAATTGACTGTTTCAATTTTTTTTCATTGTCTCTGAATGTCTCCAAAAGGATCCCTAATACTTGTCCCCAATCAAACATCAAAGTACTCTTTAGGGCTATGCAATTAATCGAAATTTAATCGTGATTATGATTTTTCCAGTGATCACAAAAACCGAATAATCGAGAAAAACAATTATTTTACGTTTTGCAAGTAAATTCTTATTTTCTCTTGTGTTCTGAATGAAAAAATAAACTTTAAATAGGAAAAGTATTAAGGCAAATTTCGCAGTTGTATGTTTTTTTTTAACAGGTGATTTAACTTTTTCCACAGTTTTTTAAGTTCAATAATTGCAACATCTTTCCAGAAGTCAACGAGTAATCGTGTTAAATTATCGTGATTTCAATATTGACCGAAATAATCGTGATTAAATCTTTTTCCATAATCGAGCAGCCCTAGTACTGTTTATAGCTTAATTACATTTGAAACCTTTCCATGCAGGGATTCGTTTGAGCGCCTGTGTCAAGAGGGCCAAGCACTGAATGAAGGCGGGCGAGGCGATGGTAGTGAGACAAGAGTGTCAGCTCAGCTGCAGTCACAGCACCAGGCCTTACTGAGGCGTGGGAGGGAGAGGCTGCGCAGCTGCCAGCTCACTTTACAGGAGCAACAGGCCTTTGAAGAGACATTGCAGACTACCTGGGCCTGGCTTAACGGAGCCCAGGAGCGCCTGGCGTCTCTCAACAGCACATTTGGCAATAAAGAGACCCTGGAAAAAAGACTAGGTCTTGTACAGGTCAGTGAATAATGTCCTGAACCATACATATTGTTCTTTATTTTCTGGACAAATTTTGAAACACAGAAATTGTCTTGTAGTAATTTACCCTTGCAGGATTAATAAAGTATGTCTTAGTTTGCCCATGGCTCTTTCTTGCTTTTATACATGCAGGATATCCTGCTAATGAAGGGTGAAGGTGAGGTGAAGCTCAACATGACCGTAGGAAAAGGAGAACAGGTCCTGAAGCACAACAGAATGGAGGGGCAGGAGGCCATTTGTTCACAGCTACAGAGCCTGAAGGATGCCTGGGCCAATATGTTGATGACTTCCATGAGTTGCCACAGGTAGGCAATGTGTCATCTTCTGCACCCCAGGAGAACAGTCAGGCAGTGTGCTGATAACGCCCACTGACATAGTTCATAATTGAGGGTAAATGCACTGCTTAATTTTCTTATAAAATGTTATTATTGTCCATAGTCGTCTGGAGTGGACAGTAGCCCAGTGGACCAGCTATCAGGACAGTAAAAGCCAACTGGAGCAGTGGATGGAGTCGGTGGAGCAGGAGGTGGGGATGACTCTGCCTCAGCAGCCAGGCCTCAAAGAGAAGTCGGCTTTGTTGGAGCGCCTCAGGGCCATCCAGGCTGATGTGGACGCTCATGCGGCAGCACTGTCACGCCTAACGGACAAAGCAGTGGAGATGCACGAAAAAACTGCTGACCAGACATTTGGACCAGATTCGAGGGCAGAGCTCAATGCACATTTTGCTGATATCTCAGCTGTTGTCAAGGTGATCTAAATACAGGCACAAGCTTTTGTTGCAAGGTGGTCAAAATTTAAAGACTGGTTACATTAAGCAATATGAGATAGAATTTCAGTATATTAAATTGACTTTAACTGTGATAAACACAAACTTTCAAGGTTGCAAACTGGCAACCCACTTTCCCTGCCACAGAATTAGTCTAAAACATACATTCAAATATTTGCAAATGCTATTTCATGAGACAGTGCCTCATCCATATCTGGTTTTTAATCTTTACATTGTCTTTTTCTTCCACAAAGGGTAAAGTGCAGTCCATGCAAAGCATTGTGTCTGAGCATGAGCAGTATCTTGATGCTGTGAGAGACTTCAATGACTGGCTGATTTCAGCAAAAGAGGAACTCCAGCGCTGGTCAGACCTGTCAGGAGACTCAGTCTCCATTAAAAGAAAGCTCTCCAAGGTGCAGGTGAGAAACAATCTCTATCTGCCTCCTGGTCACATCCAGCTGAGAGATGTTTTGTCCTTCAAAGTGTTTTATATTTAACACCCAGGGTCTTCTCCCAATTGATTGTTACCTGAATACCTCCACCAGGAGGCACCTGGGATGCATCTTTACCAGCTGTTCAAACCAGTTCAACTGGCTCTTGGGAGTTACTTTACTCATAACTATTTTTTTATTTGACAGAGATGACAATTGTGATCCCTTTTGGTCTTTCCAGGAGTTGCTTGACTCTAAGCAGCGAGGCAGAGAGAGACTGAACCGGGTTCAAAGATGTGGGGCAGTGTCAAGAGATCACACTGGCTCAGGGGGCTATGAGGCTATGGAGCGAGAGGAAGCAGCCCTCTTTTCGTCATGGGACCAGTGGGAACGGGGTGCACTGCAGACACGGGCTAGTCTGGAGACTGCCCTCTCCCAGATAGCCAGCTCTGAACAAGAGTTCAGCAGCCTGTCAGCACAGCTGGAGCAGGACCTGCACGACTTCAGCCGTCAGCTTAAGGACTGGCGTCTGCAGTTGGCTCAAGCAGAGAAAAAAAATGAAGGAGAGGAGGCTGTTAAAGGCTGGCAGATAGCAAAGGTAGGTCTCGGCTTAGTTTAGTTCCAATAATAAACTGCCAATAATTGGAAACAAGCAGTGATGGCAGTAGATGACTAATTTATACGAAATGCTAATGTTGATCAGTAGTTGGTTGTTTGTTTTCTACCCAGGACACTTTGGAGGAGCTTGTCAAAGCTGAGCCCGTGTCAGATAGTCTGAAGACTCAACTCAATGATCTGTGCCGATTCTCCAGGGAAATGGGCACACAATCTGAGAGAGTGTCTGCTCTAATTAAGGAATACAACAGGTGAGAAAAGTGTAAATATGATTTACACAGGATCACGGGTCACACTGTTAGATTAAATGCCTAAACAACCTATGGTCAAACCAACAAGCACCAACAAGCCTGAGACCAAAGAATTTACAAAAATGTTTGGATTTCTAAATTGATAAACAATGATACATGACTTGTTTCTAGTCTCAGTCTCCAAGCGTCCAGGGAGTGCCAGAGCAAAGAGAAGCTGCTGGAACAAGGGTACCGCTCAGTCTTCAGAGAGTTCCAGCAATGGTTGGTCAATGCCAAGATCAACACGGCCAAGTGCTTTGACGTACCTCAAAATCTCAATGAAGCCTCATCTAGCTTGCAGAAGATTCAGGTACCGCACTCAAAGTCAAATGCCATGGAACATTCAGTCACTATTGCACTGCCATAATTAAAAGTTTGATTACCAATGAGGGAACCATCAGGTGGATTTTAATTTGCAACAATTTATTGTCAAACGATTAATTTTTTTAAATCGCGATTAATCGCTGAATTTCTATAGTTCATCACGATTAATCACGTTTTATCACATGTTTAAAATTCTATTATTTTGCATTTCAGAACTGTGTTTAAGTACATATTAACAATGGAAAGCAATTCTTACCAGTGGATCTTGATTGGGAATCAAATGAATGCAAAGAAAGTGACTTTATGAACTTGATTTTAAGTTTTGTATTTGTACAAAAGGAAAATGTGTGAATCTAGTCACACATTTTAATCTAGAGTCAATACAATAACTTATTTCACTAGTAAATAGCTGTTGAACGACAAAAACAACCACCAGATGGGAAATGGGCAAATTAACAATAACTTTGAATGCACCACGAGGCTGTAAGTTACCAGTTTCATTGAACGCACCGTCTGTGATTTTCCGACAACGGCAGATGCAGATTGTTACATCCCGGTGTTGGAATCCTCTACAGTGAAATACAGTCACCCTTTACACCGTTTAGCTGTCAGCATTGTAACCGTGTTTAATCCAGCTGCTAGCTAGCGGTAGGCTAACGTTAGCGGCTGCTGTCGAATGTAGTGTTAACTAGCGTCACGTGCAGCGATGTTTCTGTTTCCTGTAACGTCTGTTTCAGAGCATCAGAGAGAAGTGCAGACATATCAGTGGCACCGGAATGAGGCACCGGAATCCGCGTTAGTATTCCTGCAGCAGCAGGATATGTTATGAGGAAGTATGGCAGCTTGATGATAAGTAAAGGTGCGGCAAAGGGTCAAAATAGTAGCCTGTTAGGCACGACACAAAGCCAAGTGAAGTGTAAAATAAATTAATAAATGGCGGCATGCGATTAATGCGAATAAAAAAATGTAACGTGTTGTGGTCGGCCCTTAATCGCATCACATCATTAACGCGTTAATGCTGACAGCCCTAGATATAACTGTAACAAAATAACTTCCTGCCTCAGGCAGGCAGGCACACGCACAGTGACACAGGGATTCATAGCCACATGTTCCATACTGTCACATATATACACGACCTATCTCTTACAATCGGTGGTCCATATAAACATTTGGTGCTTATTCAGTCTGAATACAATAACACTGATATATGCATCCTCACTGCTACATTGCTGCCTATTCAATGTAACTTCTCCACCTCCCCAGTCTTTTCCCGTACTAGCATTTAGTCTTCCATGGACTTTGAATGTTTTTTACATGTGTTCATGTTCAATAAATGTGTATCTCAGGTTTTGTCAGAATACAATTTTTTTTCCAGAGCATCACATGAGCAGAGCCATACTGCCACACTAAAATGCATTCTGTTACAATGAAAGATTCCCTTTACATTTGTGTCCTCAATGAACTGAAGGTGGAGAGTGTCACTACATGCTTGAGTTGTCATCTCCTCTCTGCTTCTCTCCTCAGGAGTTTCTAAGTGACAGGGATCAAGGTCAGTCAAAGCTCAATGCTGTGGTTGTGAACGGGGAGCTCGTCTGTAGTACCGCAGCTAAGGACAAAGTGGACGCAGTTCGGGCTAAAATGAACACTGCCAGAGAGGACTGGAAAAACATGATGACCAACCTGCACAACAGAGAGACAAGTCTACAAGTAAGCACCAAAAATGTACCTTCTCACCAATAGGGGGCTGTTATAAAAAAAAAAAAAAAAAAAAGGTATCTTAATACATTTTAAGTCAAGGAAACATGAGAATAGTCTTTATATTGTGTTGTGCGTTTCAGAACGTTTTGTCTCAGATGAAAGATTTTGAGGCAAGCGCCGAGCCTCTTCAGGAGTGCCTGCACGCCACAGAGCTGGCTGTACACCAGAGCTGCACAAGGCTCCATGATCTCACAGCCAAGAAGCAAGAGCTTCACAAGCTACAGGTACTAATGTCCGCTGAGCTTGGAACACCCCTCGCGTTCAGGACCACTCATGTTCAAGTGCAGCAACAACCATCTGTGTTTGAGAGCCAACTCGACTATTCCGGTCATTTACAGAAACTCACCATTCCAGCTATTTAACTGTGTTTTAGCATTGCTGTTATTCTTTTAGGAAGCACTGCCAAACCCTTATACTAACTGCCAGTTGCTTACTTTTTGAATGACTGCCATCTTTCTGCTTTGCTACTCTCATATGTCCTCTTAACAGTGTCTAGCATATCAATTAATACTCTAATGCTTCATCTATAAAATAATTGCTTTTAGATTGTATAATTGTTTATGACTGTCTACCAGCAATTTAAGATGCCTTGATTGTACGTCATGACCACCGAGAGCTTTACCGACATTAACATTTGCCAAATGTCTCATCCTCTTTTCTTTTTGCCATGTTGCCATGTTGCCATCTCTAACCCCTCAGTCTGTGTCTGATTTTCTTATATCTGTGTGTCAGCCTGCATGCCTCTTAAATAACCTGCTTGTGCTCTTCCAGTCTGTGCTTGAGGAGTTAGCCTCTCACAAGATTCAGCTGAACAAGCTGAAAGAGAAGGCCCAGCTGCTGTGGGATGAACACGCGGCCGGCAAGGGTTTTGTGCACCGTGTCTCGCAGCTCTCTGCTCAGTACCTAGCTTTAACCAACCTGACCAAGGTACAGTAATGCCTTCCACTCTGCTTATGCACTGGGGCTTTTCTGGGGGTGGAGTTCAAGAGGAGACAGAGGCACTAGACTGGATCGAGCTCTGACTTAACATTATTTAACAGTGATAAACAGTAAATGTGCTAAATCACCACGACTAAATACTAATTTCTTTCTTTTTTTGGGTTACTATAAGGCTTATACAGAGAATATAATATACATTCTAATTTCCTTTATGTCTTTTGGTCATCTAACTGTGCATGTGAAATTATCAGGTTGAGCCTGCTGTGGATTCGGATGTTAAATCCTATAAGGGATAATTTTCTGGTTGTGTGCTGTTATGTGGATCTGTAGGAGAAGACATCAAGGATTGACCGAATAGCCACTGAGCACCAGCTTTTCTCCCAAGGGTTGAAGGAGCTGCAGAACTGGGTGGCTGACACCAGCCACATGCTGCAGACTTACTGCGCCCCCACTTCTGACAAAAATGTTCTCGATAGCAGGATGATCAAGCTGGAGGTATAAAAAGTCACAGGTAGTAGTAGAATTTGGAGTTAATACTGTGAAAAGCCACTATAGTGGTGTGTTTAATGTCCATGTGTCATTGTTGCACCAGGCCCTGCTGACTGCTCGTCAGGAGAAGGAGATCCAGCTGAAGATGCTGATCACAAAAGGAGAGTCGGTTCAGAGAAACACCTCAGCTGAGGGAGTGCCTGTACTCCAAAAACAAATACAGGACCTAAAAGATTCCTGGGATGCCCTGCTCTCTGCCTCAATCCAATGCAAAAGGTTAATTCTCTACCACAAGCAATACTTAAGAATGTGTTTCAAACTGCCTTTTTGTAGCTTCACAGCAACAGTAGTGTCACACAGCTTCTTAATGCTGCTGCATTTTTGCCAAGTCTTGTATTGCTGCTATTACTACAACTACAACTACTGCACAATTGTCTGACTTTGTTGTACTCTTAAAAATCGGCAGTCAGCTGGAGGGTTCCCTGTCCCAGTGGACCAGTTACCAGGAGGATGTACGGCAGTTTGTGGCATGGGTGGAGCGTGTGGAGGAGAGTCTTTACCCCACTGATAAACAGTGCCCAGAGATGAGAGACAAAACTGCTAATCTGAGCAAAGCCAAGGTACTGCAATCTTCTCAGTCATGCTGTATACTATAAAGGCATAAATATGATTTAGTTAAGTTCATATAGACTTACAAATGCAGAATACTTTGGAATTTTAAACCTTAGATATTACAAGTCGTGAAAATGAGTGAATGATAAACATGCACAGTTGATTGATAGTGTGCCCCTGTTTTTTCAGTTGTTGCATGAGGAAGTGCTCAGCCACAGCACCCTGCTGGACACCATCACTGCAAAGAGTGCCAGTATCGCTGAGAACTATGTCACACAACTGGAGCTCCAAGATCTGCAAGAGCGCTATAACACTATCAAAGAGAATGCCGTGGTAATGAAGCAGAATATGCACAGTGCCAAACAGTAAATCTTAGTTGAAATATATTTTAGCTTTAGATACAGTTGATTTTTGGGTAGCTGTATTAAAAGTGATGTCCAACAGAAATTTACAAAAGAAAATACAATCTACAAGATTGTATTTAATTGCTTCTTATAATTATCTATTGTAATTTTGCTAAGTTGTATTGCTATTTTTAAACACAAATTCACATAAGGCAAGTGAGACTCAAATCCAAGGAAAAGAGCATCACACTCCTGAAAACAGTTTGAGTGTAAAGTGTAAACAATTCAAAGCAATGGCTGCCTATCAACAAACATGTTGTCAAAGTAAGTAACCAATTAGCTCTCACATTATGTCTCTGAATCCTTATCTTCATTGTGTCCTCAGAGGGCAGTAGGCAGTGCAGAGGAGCTGGTGAAAGCCCACCAGGAGTATCAGCGGGGCCTCCAACTATTTGAGGATTGGCTGGAGCAAGAACAAGAGAAGCTTGGCTGCTACACCCAACTGGAGGGTGATGTTGATATGCTGGAGGAGACTCTGCAAAAGCTACAGGTCTGACAATTTCTATTCAGTTAATATATTGTCTAAAAGTTTAGACAGCTAAATATGCTCAACCACATCTATGTAACAACAGGAACTGCAGCTGCACTGTACAGAGGGCCAGGCTTTGCTAAACACCCTGCTGGTCAGTCGAGAGCTGGTCATTTCCTGGGGCCTGCCTCAGATCGAAGACAGAGCGCTGGAGACTCTGCAGCAGGAGTGGAAGTTGTACCAGGGGCGGCTGGCCGATACCCGGGCTCAGCTCAACAGTGCTCTGGCCAAACTCCGGCAGATGGAGCAGAAGTTTCAGCGTCTTGACAGCTGGCTAAAGGGCATGGAGACCAAAGCACAACTGCGTAGCCACCGCCGGTCTGACTGTGCCACCAAAGACGCTCAACTCCAGCTAATAAAAGTTAGTGTTACATGCACAGAAGCTATGCACAATGACATGTTTGTACTGTTGTATACATCTGCATAATTATGCATAGTGTTCAGTGCTGTTTTAGTTGCTCTGACAATAACACATTTTAAATCAGGGCAGGTAATTTCAGTCACATGAGAATCAAAAGAAGAATCTTGCAACAAGTTAAAAAATGAATTGGAAGCAACATTTAAATATGGTTGAGACATCTTTAATGGTCCTTTTTTGGTCAGAGCTGGCAGGAGGAAGTGCTGGTTTATCAAGAGGAGATGGAGGGCCTCAGTCTCTTGGCTCAGCAGGTTCTGGATGAGACCCATATAAGCAGCCGGATCAGTTCCAGAGCCACCCAGATTACAGCCCGCTACCACGTCCTGCTTCTGCATTTACTGGTAAAATCTTTTTGAACACAGCACATAGTATCACAGTAATACATAGTTGTGAATATTATATATAATATTGTTATACCTATTCTATATATTAGTGTTAATGGTTATGCCTTGGTTGCTTGAGACCTTTTGAGAGAAATTGTCTCTTTAACCAGTAGACCTCCCACAATTCAGTTTAAAATCTTTGTTTTAAATCTGTAATTTGACAGATAATTGGAAAGACGTCATCAGTTTAGCTACCTTTTGCATTCTTCTTTGATCATTGTTTCCCCCCTCCTTCCTTTATATTGCAGGAGACAATCAAACAGCTCCAGGAGGAGGTGTCTTGCATTGAAGAGGCCCAGTGTGTGTTCAACACCTTCTCAGATTGGCTCAGCGCAGCTCAGAAAAACTTCAGCACTGTGGCTATCAGTGTTGATGTAGTGGACCGCTTTGCTATGGACAGAAAGATGAAAAAACTAGAGGTAGACTCTTTAACATAGACCTTCTGTATTTTATTGACTGCTATGTAAAGACCATTCACAACATGTGACTCCAACATAAGTACATAACTACTCTAGCCTGACCAAACTGTTGCTGATTTTTTAAGACATATGTTATCAGAGGAAATTACTATCAGACTCAGAAATGTGATATCTGTTAAGAACTTAACAACACTATCCCATGTACCTTCCAGGCTCTTCAGGCAGACATGGAGCAGGGTCACTGTTACCTGAAGACAATGAGGGAGAAGACAGAGCGATCCATGGCATTCTTGGAGGAGCCTGAAGCAGAGCAGCTGAAGGAGGAGGTGGACAGCCGCCTCCTCCAACTAAAGGAGTTGATGGAAGCTCTGCGAACAGAGCATAGCTCCCTCGAGAAATGTATCTCACTCTCTAAAGACTTTATGGATAAATACAAGTCCCAGGCCCAGTGGGTGATTGAGACCAAGAACCTTTTAGCATCAAGTGTAGAGCCTAAAGCTGAACTCTACCAGAAGAAGGCTCAGCTAGCAAAGTACAAGGTAACTTAACACTGTTTAATCGTTTCTCTTGGAAATACAGTGAAAATAAACTTAATGATTTTTATCTACAATATTTTGCTCTTTTAATATATGCAGACCATCCAGCAGACAGTGCAGTCTCATGAATCGGCTGTGAAATCTGTCTTTGAGAAAGGAGAGGCCCTGCTCGACACAGTCCACGACCCCACTATAAGTGACAACATGAAAAAGCTGCAGGCTGATTACCAAGATCTCTGCTTAGCAGCTAAGGTATGAGCACTACTACTGTATGCTGTTTCTGCTAGGGTGTAATTTAGGGAGGCAGCATTGGATGGTGGCTCACAAGAGAAATCTGTCAAGAACAATTTAATTTTTTAATTTTAATGATAACATGTCATACATCTACATGAATTTCTGAGATTGGCTGTGTGTTGCGTTTCAGACACAGGTCCAGAACCTTGTGGAGTGGGTAAAGGAGCATGAGGATTACAACAGTGAATTGCAAGAGGTTGAGAAGTGGCTCTTACAGATGTCCAACAGACTGGTCACCTCAGACTCCATGCAGACCAGCGGTATGGAGATGGCCACTCAGCATCTGGCCCGGCACAAGGTAACCTTGACCATACTGTCCTACAGTTTTTCTTTTACTGTAACATTAGGTGTTCAGTTTACATCATTACATGACCTAAAAATACCGTTGGTTTACAATTACATGGATTACTTTTGGTAACATGTATTTTGAAATACCTAACCGTTCTTTTTAAGGCAATAATGGAGGAGATTGCCAGTTTTGAGGAGCGTCTCACCAGCTTAAAGCAGAAAGGAGAAGGTCTCATAGCCAGCTGTACAGACCAAGTTCAAGCTAAGATCAGTCAACAAGTCCAGGCTCACCAACAGGGAACCAGAGATAGCTACTCTGCCATTTGCAGCACTGCCCAACGTGTGAGTAATACAACACTGCAACTATAGATATTTTATCTTCTTCATTTTCTTCTAACTAGGAAACCTCTCCATTTGATAATTTTCAGATACATTTTTTTTATAATATAAAGTTAGTTAAGGTCTTACCTCACCTTGTTCAACAGGTGTACCAGAGTCTGGACCGGGAGCTGCAGAAACACGTGAATCATCAGGACACTCTCCAGCAGAGCCAAACCTGGCTCTCCACAGTGCAGGAGGAGCTTCAGCTCAACGATCAGGGACCGTCTGGTCTGCAGGAAGCACTGAAGCAGGTAACTGACACAGTGCAATTGTGCCTACTCTTGGAAAGCAATGGTGGCGATAAGTTATTTTTCTATAATTTATTTTAATCAATTACTTTTGCTCAGGTGAAGCACTACAGGGCCCTTCAAGAGCAGGCCAGCACGTACCTGGACCTAGTGTGTTCTGTGTGCGACCTGTCTGATGATGCTGTGAGAGTGACAGCTGCTCAGGTCCAGCAGGTCAAACTCACGGTCAGTACACTGGCTGTAAAAACATTAAAATAAAATTTCTTGGTGCTATGTCAACACATTACTAAGTTTCATGAAATACTGTATGCTGGCACACAGTCCAATGCGTGCTAGATATAAGCCATGCTATGGCAAGTACATATTATATTGATTGATATTATTATATATACTATATTTTCTTATATTAATAAATTGTGTGTGTGTGTGTGTGTGTGTGTGTGTGTGTGTGTGCGTGCGTGCGTGCGTGCGTGCGTGCGTGCGTGCGTGCGTGTGTGTGTGCTGTATATATATAATGTAAAGATATATCATGAGTGGTATAGAATGTGGGCTTTTTCACAATATACAATTCTGCAAATATTGACTGTAGGAAGGTGTAAATGTGTTTTTGCAGATAGAGGAAAGAATGTCCAGTGCCCAGGAGCTCTCAGAGGACTGGAGGGAGATTAAGGAACAGAAGCAAGATCTGAGCAGCCTGTTCCAGGATATGGAGCAGCAGCTCCTCAGCCTCTCAAGAAGGCCTGCGGAGTTGGAGACCAAGATAGCTCAAAACATGCTGACTCAAGCCAAGGTAGGGAACAGTATCATAGCCATTTATTCCTTGACAAGGCACACAAAGGGGAACTCTTCCTTAATCATCCTCATCACATTTTTTTTTGCATGATTATTAAAATGAAGATATACTGTTTGTCTACACGTTTGTTTTTTTACCTCAACTATACAGTACAGTGACTCTAAACATGAATCTGTTGGTGAGTTTGTTATTGTTATCTAATCCAACATTTTGGCTTGGGTTGTGTAGGGAGTAAAGAGAGGACTGCTTACTGTTGGATGTATTAAGGGTTACCTACCACTATATTGCTTGTCACACAGGAATGCAGCCAGCAACTGCAGTCTAAACAGAGTATCCTGACCATGATGACAGAGACAGTGAGCAGATTGACTGGTGGCCAGGACTCTCCAGAACATGCAGAGCTTGACCATCTGGGCCATTCCTGGCTTGAGCTCTGTCACCAGGCCAACAAGCTGCAGAGCCAGAGAGAGAAGGACCTGCAGAGGTCTAAAGAATACCATGACTGTATCACTGCAGTGGAGGCGCTGTTTGAACAGGTGTCCAAAGAGTGGGACAATCTGGCCAGGTGTGTTTGTACATTAAGAATACATTACAATTAGTCAACACATACTGCTGTGCTTTGATTCTATTAATCTCCTGACAGGACCAAAGCCGATACGTTTTGTTTTAGTCTGCAAGAAAATGCCAGTTGTGCGATTGTCGATTTCTTTGTCATGGCTCTTTCTACAAAATTCAGGGATCAGGAACCATTACACAAGTCTGAGCTCAAAGCCATCATTGTTATCACCTTGGGAATTCATTTTAAATGTTACTCACAGACTTAGTATTTCAGTTCTCTAGATCAAAACATATTCTGTTTACATTGTCATATCCTCCACATAACACTTGTGTAATTCTTTTTTTTTTGTGTTACAGAACGGATGCTGAAAGTTCATCTCAGCATTTGGAGGCATTACGGAAGCTTGCAGTAACTCTGGAAGAACAAAAAGCCACAATTGAGGACCTTAAGGAACAGAAACAAAAAGTCATCCAACATTTGAACTTGGATGACAAGGAGCTGGTAAAAGAGCAGATCAGCCACTTTGAGCAGCGATGGTCTCAGATGCAAAACCTAATTGAGAGGAAAATCCAGGACTCAGTGGTGACCCTGGAAGATATGGGCCAAGTGGAGGCCCGTCTGAAAGAGGCTCGGGACTGGGCAGAGGAGCAGCAGCCTGCCCTGTCTGAGGCCATGAAAATGAGTCCTCCTCCAGAGCTGGCTCAGAGCTTCCTGTTTGACCACCTGAGCATTTGCAGTGAATTGGAAGCCAAGCAGCTTCTGCTGGCACAGGCCATGGGCGATTCTGACCGGGTGCTGGCCCGGCTGGGCCTCAGTGAACGGCAACGTCTCCAACAGCTGATTGTCGACACTCAAAATGAGGTGGAATCTCTGAGTGTGAAAGTTGTGCAGCGCAGAAAACACCTCAGCAAGGCTTTCACAGAGAGAACACAGTTCCTGATGGCTGTGAGTCAGTCCATTTCCTGGGTCCAGCAGAATGAGAAGAAGGCCCAGGCGGAGGAGTACATTGCCTTGTTACCTGATGACCTGGCCAAGCAGGTCAGAACATGCAGGAACATCCAAAGCAGCCTGAAAGCCTATCAGAGCGAACTGACCTCCTTGTGGTCTCAGGGGAGGGACCTGATGAGGGATGCCAGCGATGAAGAAAGGAATGAGATTCTCACAAAGTTGCAGGAGTTACAAAACATCTTTGATAAAACATTACATAGGTGTGGCCAGAAACTTCAGGAGCTGGAAAAAGTACTGGTTTCCAGAAAGTATTTCAAGACTGATTTAGAGAAAATATGCCTGTGGATAAAACAAGCTGATATAGTTACGTTCCCAGAAATCAATCTGATGGTTGGAGACGCTGAATTGGAAGCGCAGCTACAAAAGTATCAACAGATAGTGGAGCAGGCCATTGAATATGAGAATCTTCTCCTAATTGTACAAAGAGCTGGCCAGGAAATATTGCCCAGTCTGAATGAAGTAGACCACTGCTATTTGGATGAAAAACTCAACACACTCCCCCAGCAATATAATAGCATATTAGCACTAGCCAAAGAAAAACAGGAGAAAATCCAGCAGGCCATTCTCACGAGGAATGAGTACACCTCTTTCATAGACGTCACTCATAAAGCCCTGAAAGAGCTTGAGGATCAGTTCAATAGTCTGGGCACACAGCCTGTAGGGCTGCAAACAGAAGAGGTTGTCAGTTTGCAGAGTGATTACAAAGCGATCCAGGCAGACCTGAGCAACCTCGGTGTAGCTGTGAGTGAACTGAACCAGAAGAAGGAGGGATTTCGTAGCACAGGTCAACCATGGCGCCCAGAGGAAATGACCCTGCTCGTGAGCCTGTACAACGGCCTAAAGAGGTTGGTTGAACAGAAAGTAGAGCATCTGGATGAAACCTTGGAATCCTTTGAGGACCACAAGGCAATGGCTATGCAGGTTGACTCTGAGTTAAAGGCCACAAAAGAGCAGCTGGTAAAAGTGAATGCAGAGACACAGTCAGCTGAGGAGAGGCTGAAGAACTACCACACTCTGGCAGGGAGTCTCCAGAGTGCCAACTCTCACTTGTCAAGGCTCATGGAGCAGATGGACACTCTTGCACCACGCGTGGATCAAGCAGCCCATGATGCCTCCAAGGAGCAAGTGGTTCTGTGGCAAGACGAGCTGCGATCTCTGCAGGCCGCAGTAGGGGATCTGATTGAAGAGTGTGAGACCAGGTTTGTCCAAAGTAAAGACTTTGAGACAGAGATGAAAAGGACCCTGGACTGGCTGCAGCAAGTCAGGGATGACCTGGGCTGTGCTGTGATTGTTGATGTGAGGGTGGAGAAGGTGCAGGAGGAGATCAGAAAGCAGCAAATCATGCAGGAGGAAGTGCAGTCGAAACTGAGAATAGTGGCTGCTCTTAGTAGCAGGGAGAAACAGGAGTATATCAGCGCAAATGAGCTTGTCCCAGCCCACGTAGACACAAGCCTAGAAGAAATGGCTAAGCTGCAGGCAGACGTTCAGAAAGCACTGAGCTCCAAACAGGTGGGACAATATTACATTCAGTAATCTATAAAACATGGTAATCATGCATTAATTTTAGTGAAATGCTTTATCTGTAATGCTGTTTGTTATAGTTACCTTAATGCCCATATACAGTATTTGATTTGTCATTTGTTGTGAAGCATCAAAATAAGTGCATTCATGGCAGAATCTGTATTTTTATACCTAAATATTAAAAAGATGATTCTTTTTTTTTTTCATTGCTTTTGCGTAAAGATTACTCTGGAGGATGCCCTGGGGTTGTGCCAGAAGTACCACTTCAGGATGCAGTCAGCCTGTGAATGGCTAGAGGACGCCGTGTCCTTCCTGCAGCAAGCTAGCCTGGGCGTTGACGTGGAGAACTATGAGGAGTGTCTCCGGCAGCAGGGAGACATCATGGCCACAGAGCAGGAGTTCCTTATCCACTTGGAGGAGCTGCAGGCCCTACTGCCTCAGCTGGAGAACCTGGTCAACCCCATAGCTAAAGACCAGCTCTGTGTGAGCGTGGAGTCGGCCAAGCAGAGAGGCGTGGAGGTCCGAGATCAGCTCCAGTGTCACCAGGATGTCCTTCAAAGGTAGTGAGAACGAGAAAATGGTGGTGCATGTCAGGGTTGGGACAAAATAGCGATACAGCAATATGTCGTTGTTCTTCTTTGTGCGATACAAGAATCGATACGCTGGTGCCAAATATTGATATTTTAGTTAATAAAATAATGAGCTTGTGTCCAGATCGACACAAAAACAAGTTTGTCATTCTAAAATGTATGAGCATAAAATGTATACAGGTTTTACATACACAGGTTGGTTTTGCACTAAATTTGCATTTTTATGTGCCTTTTTATAAAGAAATGCTTTTTTAATAAAATCATTTTTCTTATAGTTGCTCTATAGTTCTGCAATTTTAATTTACTGAGTGAAAAACTGAAAAAATAATTGTGCTGTTTTCTAACAGTTTGGACTTGCAGTGATTTAAAGTGAGAAACCGGCACTTAACATTTTCATGGGCATTTGGTATTCATAGTTAGAGCGATATCGTGATGTATCATTATAGGATTGTCTAGTAATATCTTGATTATGGCAGTATTGCTGTATCGTGATATTATCGGTACCGTGAGCCATGTATTGTGTATCGTATCATGAGGTACTGAACCCAGGGATTCCCACACCTAGTGCAAATGTAATATACCATGATGATACAGAACGTTTGGTAATAATGGCATTTTATCCTCTGATATATTTTGTTTTTCTCAGCTGTGTGACTCAGTGGAAGTCATACCAGGAGGCAAGGCAGACTGTCATTGAGCTTATGAATGAGGCTGAAAAGAAGCTGACTGAATTTTCCACTGCAAAGGCAGCCACAAGCCAAGAGGCTGAAGATAAGCTATGCAGTCATCGGGTATGAGAGGCCAAAACAAAGGCATTTTCCATACAAACAAAATGGGTGGTGCTTCTATGAATGCTTAGTTTACTAATTGTCTCTTAAATTTCCAGTCCCTTGTCTCACTGGTGAATGGCTTCCAAGAGAAGCTGAGTGGTTTAGAGGAGCAAGCTGCCCAGCTGGAGCTGGTGGGAAGTGATGTAAGCAAGGCCACCATCAGTCGCTCCATGACTACTGTGTGGCAGCGATGGACACGACTACGAAGCGTGGCCCGGGGACGAGAGAGAGTACTCGAGGACACAGCACAGGATTGGAGGACTTTTAGAGAGAAGGTACACGGACCACAGGAAAAATGTTTACTTCATAATAAAAAGTATAGTTTTTTTTTTACTAGCAGCTAAACTTTCACAATCATTTTGTACAGATGGTGAAGGTGAGAGCAGTCTCTGATGAGCTCCAAAGTCGTTTCCCTGACACTGCCGTGGAGAAGGCTTCTAAAGCCACCCTGCAGTCTCTGTTGGACCAGCATGACTTGCTGAGCCAAGACTTGGAGAGAGAGCTCTCCTCCCTCACACTGCTGCGCCAGTACGCTCTCAGCCTGCTGCACGATGTGGAAGTGCCTTCACCAACAACTGAACAGGATGAGCTGCCCAGTCTGAAGGAGATCAGAGCTGTTCAAGACCAAATGGAAAGGTAACGACAAGATAAACCTACAAACGGTTGCATTTAACAAGAACATCTGTATTAAAATGTGTCTAACCAGTGGTATTGTTTTAATTGAGATTTTTTTTTTTAAACATTCTCTACTATTTAGTTAAATTAGGTTACGTATATTCTGCTATTCAGAATTTCAGTAGAGTTATTTTTGTCTTTGCCCTCCAGCCTCCTGACACAGTCTAGGACAAAGCGGGCACAAACAGCTCAGGAACTAAGGGACAGAGAGGAAGTGGAGAAGGAACTTAGTGTTGTAAAAGCCTGGATTCAGGAGACCAGGGAGCTTCTTCTCAATCCCACACCAGACATTGATTCTCTGCTGCAGGAGCTTGAGGTATATCTTACATCTAAAACCACAAACAGCGTCTTTCTTCTTCCATCTTCTTTCATCTTCCAGTTGGCCCTAGAACATTTCTATTAGAATGTTATTAATTCTAATAAAAGTTACATGGGTACTCCCATTTGTTGCGTTATAGGTTGTACATGGAGAAGTGATCACTTATCGTCAGCATGTGGATAAATTAGCAGAGCAGCAACAGAGCAAGTACCTGGACCTCTACACTATACTGCCCTCTGAAATCTCTATGCAGTTGGCTGAGGTCTCACTTGCATTGGGTGCTATTGAAGATCAGGTACGGTATCATTTGACAAGCTTTCAATGTAAATAAAACCTTAATGGGACTCTTTAAATGTTGTATCATCTAAATTGTGATGCGTGTTAAGTAGTCATGTATATTTCTTAATATGTTCTAGGTTCTTTCGAAAGAGAGAGAAATTCAGAAAATCAGAGAAATAAAAGAGGACTTCAGCTCTAGAATCCATGACATCTCTGAGAAGCTCAAAGCAGTCTCAGCTAAATTCAAAGAAAAATCTCCTGATGTTGATCATGCCAAAGAAGAAGTCAAGGTGGTTTAACTTCTTTCAGCTTGGTCTTACTGTGAATGTGTAGTTGACTACAGCTGGTTTATAAATAGTATCCTTCAAGACTTTTAGATACAAAATAATCAGGATGCTAAAATGATGTATGTTGCATTGCTTTTCTCAGAGCATGGCTGAGGACTTGGACAGTTGCGGTCGCACCCTCTCAGAACTGGATGCTGCTGTACAAGAGTTTGGCCGCAGAAACCCCCTGCTGGCCAAACAGCTTAGTGACGCCATCAGCAAACTATCAGAGATGCATCACCACACAACACGGCTAGCAGACTGTAGGAACAACTGGCTCAAAAAGGTTGGCTTTTCAGGTCCCCTTTACAAATGCAAATGTGATTTTATTGTATGCTACAACATTCAGAAATTGTGACACAGGTAGACTGGTAAGCATACTTTATTTGTTTGTGTTGTGCTTTAACCATGCGACTTCTCTCTTATCTTGGTTCCTCAGGCTGTCTGCTATTTAGATGAGTATAATGAGATGCTAGACTTCATTGTGAGGTGGTCGGAGAAAGCCAAAAGCCTGGTGAGGGCGAACATCATCTGGAACTCTTCTGTTCATCTGCAGGAGCAGATACGAATGTACCAGGTGAGTTGGGGTTCCAGAGAGCCATCCTCATAGGTTCTATGGTGATATTTAACAGACAGACATTTTACCTTTTTACGAAGTGTTATTGGGCCCTCTACCCTCCATATTATTTATAAAAGGAAAGATAAAAGGATGGACATGGTTTGAGCTTGACTCATGCTTATTCACACACAGTTCACAGACACGTCAGGATTTTTACCTTTGCACACATTTCACGAAAGGCATGGGTTGCAGAAATCCCAACAGGAGGCTATACCACAAGTGTCTTTTATTCACTGCCTTGTTGCCATGTGCTTTAGGCTGTCCTTCGTGAGTCTCGGGAGCTCCATGGAGACCTGGAATCAATGGCAGAGAAAGTGGAGCTTTTGTCTGAGGTGCTGCAGGTCGAGTCTATGAGCCAGCAGGTTTGTGAACTTAGTCGACACACTGAGGAGCTTCAGCAATGCATCAAGACACGACTGCAGAGCTTGGAGGATGCAGATAAGGTAAAAAAAAGATTTCTTATCTATCACTTGTTTGTAATGTTTATGAATTGCCTTCTCTTCCTATTTTATTATATTTGACAAGAAGTATTAATACGTGTAGCTCATACCTTGTGATTAGTATACTTTATAATTGACTCATGTATGATATGTCCTCAGAGTATGGAAGCCCTGGAGTATGAAGTTAAGGCCCTACATGTTGCTTTGGAGCAGGTCCAAGCTACATTGACCTCACCAGAATTGGCACGCCAGAGCCTCAAAGAGCAGCTGGCTCAGAGACAGGTAACCACACCACATTAAAATAATCCAAGATATGTCCTGTCATTTGTCAGAAAGCACCTCGGATGCTTACTTTGCACATTATAGCAGTTTCACACGATGTAAACGTTCCCTGTTTTTGCAGCGTCTGTTGGCAGATATGGAGAGCTTCAAGCAGCAGGTGCAGGCAGTGCAGCTGTGTCAGAGTGCTCTGCGGGTCCCAGAGGAGGTGATGCCCAACCTTGCCATATGTCGCACAGCGCTGCGTCTGCAGCAAGAGGCCAGTCAGTTGCAGCACGTGGCCATTCAGCAATGCAACATCCTACAGGTACAGTAGGGGGCATTATTGCTGCAGCACGGTAACTTCATATTGTAGTAACATCATATTGTCCTGCATTCTGGCACAATATGCAATGCATAGTGTCTGTAGGAGGGCACGGCTAGCAACTTAAGTCACAGTGCTGCCAAGTAAACAAGCTTGATGATTTAAGAAGGTTTCGCATGAACTGAAAGATTCATATAGTTCTCTGCATATTTTGAGAGGTTTTCTTTTTTAAAATTCTGCAAAAGAACCAAAACATTTTGGAGGTTTTTACTTTTCATCTAACCTTACCAAAGCAATTTCATTTTTTTTTTTTAAATCTAGGAAGCAGTGGTGCAGTACGAGCAATATGAACAGGAAGTGAGAGACCTACAGGGACTGATAGAGGAAGCACACTGCGTCATTCAGGACCGTCCGATCCCCACAAACAACATCCAGGAGCTGCAGGCCCAGATCCTTCACCATGAAGTACAATACATTAATTCACTCACTTAACCCACCTTTCCTGAGCAGGAAGAATGGAATTGACGGGAAGGAACCCTGGACAAGTCACCAGTGTAATACAGGCATAACAAATAAAGTATGACATGCTTGCATGTCTTTATAAATTTGTAGGTAGGTGATGGCGCAGTGGATATGACACATGCCTTTGGTGTGGGAATCCTACTGCAATACATCAACCAATGTGTTCCTGAGCAAGACACTTAACCCCTAGTTGCTACAGAGGTGTGCGACCTCTGAAATATATAGCAATTGTAAGTCGCTTTGGATAAAAGCATCAGCTAAATTACATGTAATGTAATGTAGGTAACACACATAAACAAGAACATCTTTTGCAATCTAGCAGCAGTACTAAATGCCGATCAGCTATGCTGCAACATCTTTATCTATTCAGCTAATAAACTGCAATCTTCTGTACTGTGGCATTATAGGTGAAATTTCCTCATAGCCCTATAATAAGTTGCACATTTTGTATTTTTGAATAGGAGCTGGCCCAGAAGATCAAAGGTTACCAAGAGCAGATTGCCTCAC
Organism: Sander vitreus; assembly: GCF_031162955.1. NCBI lineage: Eukaryota > Metazoa > Chordata > Actinopteri > Perciformes > Percidae > Sander > Sander vitreus. Next base: position 7,678,049 of record NC_135874.1, on the reverse strand, counting down.
TAAACTCAAAATGCAAGGTGCTGGCAGTGAAGGCCAAGCATGCCACCATGCTGCTGACAGTGAGTGATGTGGAGGGACTGCCTGAGGAGGATGGGGAGAAATCCAAAAAATCTTCAGCACAAGCCGTCATGGTTAGAGAACATAATAAACCACATAACTTAGTGGTGCTGACAAATCTGTTTGCATTGTTGGTGATGGCATTGTCTACTTAAAAACTAATTCTGCTATTTCTAAAGGGGTTTATTGATTTAATTTGACTGATATGTGTTTTTGAAAAGTGCATTGTGCCACTTTTATCAAAAAAACTCATTACATATGATTAATCTTTCCCAATCCACCTTGCATGTCTGCTCTTCTGTTAATGTTTCTTGCATGGCGTGTCAGATGATGGCTGGCCGCTGTCACACCCTCCTGTCTCCTGTAACTGAGGAGTCCGGGGAGGAGGGAACTAACAGTGAGGTTTCTTCTCCTCCTGTCTGTCGCTCTCCTTCTCCCATCACTTACACTGAAGCCTCTATAACCAAGGTATCTGCCTTCCCTCTTCTTCTTTATAGCTTTTTTTTAAATCAGTCATTCTGGTCTATCAGCAAAATTGCATATACTTTTTATTTATTTTTTCAAATAATCTTTCTCTAATATCTCCTGTTTACTCAACTAGGCACTCAATTGATAAATGCAATTAATGAAGAAGTAAAAATTTAACCAAGGGAAGTAATAGAATAGAATATATATGGATATATCTATTCTCTGCCTGCACCTGCAAGCTCATCCTGACTAACATTGAGTTAGGGGCTTTATAGGCGTATTTCTATCTAGTTGCCATCTGTTTCATTACTAATGTATCTTAACTGTTAATGGCACTGTTTGAATGTGTTTTTAGATGGGAAGAGGAACTCTCACAAGAGCTCCAATCCAAGAATTATATGACCCGACGTTTGAGTCTGTGGCCAACTTAGATGACTTGCAGCGCTCATGGGAGACATTAAAGAATGTGGTATGTAAATAATACAACACGTCAGGTAGTGGTAGTTTGTTGGGTCACAACGATTGTTATCGTGTTTTCAGGATTAACACTTTTACGTTGTTTTAATCGGTCTTCCAACAGATCAGCGAGAAGCAGAGGTCTCTTTATGAAGCTCTGGAAAAGCAACAGTATTACCAGGGTTCACTCCAGTCAATCTCCTCTAAAATGGAGGCTCTGGAGGCCAAACTGAGTGAGCCTCTGGAGGCAGATAAAAGCCCAGATAACCACATTAAGACACAGGAGGTGAGTTGCTACAGTACAATAAAGGTTTTGAAAAGTTTTGATGGAAAGAGAGCTTTCACATTGACAGGGTAGGGAGTTGTTAGACTTCTAAAGTAATGTAAGAACTCATGATAATGCAAAGTATACTTTTTGAACTATGTCAAACATAAAAAATGATATTTTGCTAATGATGCATGTCTGTAGAAAACACATTTTGAGCCACTCTTGTCACCTTGTTTTGCATTTATAATATCACAGTTTATAGTAAATAATTTTTTGTCTCAACATCACATTGCTGTTTCCACTAAATGGATTGAAAAGGGAATTACTGCTCCTATATCCAAATTTCGAATTTGTGATATTTATTGTATGGTAACTGTCACAGTATCTACGAACATCAAAAAGATAATACTTCCCTTAAACAAACACATTTATTTAACAAAAATAAAGTCAGTCAATATACAGCATGCAACACCTATAACAATGTTGTTCACTCCAGGGACTAATAGGAGAGATTCAGAGTGTGCAGGAGGAAATCGACAGGCTGCAGACAAGCTTCACAGAGGATCTGGCCTCTGATGCCGTGGACTCAGACATGGCTGACCAGCTGGCCATGCACTCCTCCCTCGCTGTGTTAGCTGAGAGGATGGCCACCATCCACATGAAGGCCTCAGGGAAACAGCAGCTATTGGAGGTACTCTTTGTGAAGATTGCGAAAGTATTTTACTACTAATAGTAGCTAATAGTTAATTGCTAGCTAATTGATGCATTCAATTTAATTTCTATATTCCTAAAATAATAGATTGATGTAATGAGTAAAATGTGATGTGCTCTGCCCCAGGAGCGCATTAGTGACCGTCTGGAGGGTCAACAGCAGGAAGAGGCCATACAGCTCTATCACACCCAGGCAGATGAACTGGACCTGTGGTTGACCAGAATGCGCAGTGCTGTAACCTTCATCCTTGAACCTAGACCTCTAGAGGAGACGGATATGGAGGATCAGCTTGCTGAATGTCAGGTAAGAGCTCCCCCTGCTGTTCATTCAGAGCAATGAATGCATACATGTTTATAGGAATTATTATATGAATGAATTTATGAATATGCATATGAGGTTGCTTAATATGTCATAGCAAATTGTCGGGAATGGCAGTACGGTGTACTGGAGTATTGTTTTCTAGGTGTTGTCTCTGGTCAGCACACTAATGCAAATGTGCCTGTGGATTATTTAGATCTGTCTTATACTTCAATATTTTGTTTCCTGGATCATCCCAGGGGGACAGGAACGTTTCAGTGGGTAAACAAGAGCATTAGAGGCGTTTAAAGGGGCATTCAGATGGCTAGGCTCCTAAGCATGTAAAACTAGTCTTAAGCAGATTATGCAGATGTCTCTTTGACAAGAGTCTGTTACCTGCATAGGGCGGAATACTCAGGGATTGTGGCTTTCAGACGATTAATGGATCCTGCTGCCGTGATTGGTGTTGGTTTTAAAGCTGCTAGAATATCCAAGTAGGTGAATCCTAGGGAACGGGGAGGGTAAGGCAGTATGTAGAGTTAGTCTCTGCCTTTGAAAGACCGTCTGGAGCTATCGATAGCAGAGTAGTGGCAATGGTGTTTAAAAACAAATGTATCTTCAAACTTTGGAACAGCATTCATTGATTGGCATCGTTAGCTTGTCTGGGCTTAGAATGGTGTTCTGCACACGAGAGTTACTTTTGAATTTGTGCGTGACCATGTATCCTGTAGAGCATGGACCGTGAAGGATTAGTAGTAATATGTTGCACAGGAGGCGAGGCTGGAGAGGTGGGCCAAGGATGAGAGCAGAAGGAGAGCTCTCCTTGTCCTGTAGCTGGGGAATGCTTGTGGTGTAGGGGGTTCAGCCAGACCCTGGCCCCCTGTTTGTCTGGAGCGTCTGTTGGGCTGCTGTAGGTGGTGAGACGTAAGACCATGTTTGAGCTGGCTTCTCTCCTCCTGCTGCTGCAGAACATGCTGCTGGAGATTGAAGAGAAGGTGCTGGCCCTGTCAGAGCTGTCCATGCACAGTGAGAGCCTGCTGCTGGAGGGCCGGACAGAGACCAGAGAGGAAGCCGAACAGTTGGCCGGGAAGATACGCATGTTGAAGGGCAGCCTATTGGAGCTGCAGAGGATGCTTCAGGACAGGCGGATCGACATCGAGGTGAGGTGGCTTCATGCTTTCAATGTTGCCATGTGATGCTGAACTTTCACAATACCACATTAGGCTCAGTCCCTACTGTGGGTACCTTGCTCACGATGTTGATTAAAACATTTTCCAACATCACAGTGTGACGTTTTCTGTCTAACTGCACCATTAAGAACATTTTTATACTCTGACTTGAACCACCATATTTATTAGAGCATCATAATACAATAGGCTGACCAAGTAAGTGTCTAGTCCAATTGTTAGCATAACAAGCAAAACAGAAAATGACAAACCAGCTAAGGGAATATTACATGTTTGTCCTTAATATCTCTTCTGTGACACCTCTTTGTTTCAGTATTTCTTTACACCCTATGACAAATTTGCAAAACTTGTGAATCAAAATTTAGTTACTGCATTTGATAGTCCTGCTTCTTTCTTGCTGATGTGTGTTTCCTAAATATTTGATTTTTATTTTAGGACTCGCTGCAGGAACAGGAGGACAGTGAATCAGACTCCAGCCTCTCTCAAAGTCCCAGTGTGCAGGACTGGCTGGCCCAGGCCCGGACCACACGTTCCCAGCAACACCAGGACAGTCTGCAGAGACAGAGGGTACATTTTTACATACATTTTTTTTGTTTCCTTATTATAGTACTCAGTCTTCATAGCAAAAAAAGGCAGCCCCAGGCTACTGATACTAAAATTGAAATCTCCTTTCTCAAATGATTTGTTTGTTTTTTTAACTTATGGCTACTATCACACAGCACACTTATATTGTTACTATTATACTGTTGAAGAATACAATAATAATCCCATCTTTATAAAAATACAATAAAAATGCTCTGACATCATTGTAACACCACACAGTGTGTCAGAAGCGAATTAATTATATCATACAAACTCCAATTACAGTAAACGGTTTGCTTTTTAGGAACTGGAGGAGCAGCTCGCAGAACAGAAAAAGTTGCTTCAGTCAGTGGCGAGCAGAGGAGAGGAGATCCTTATCCAGCAGGCCTCGCCAAGCAGTGCCAGGTATTTTACAAACTATTATACCATACATTTAACTCAAATCAATTAGTAAAATGTTAAGTTAACATTTGTAATGATTCCTCTAGCAGATTATAAATTGAGCATTTATTAATTCATCTTTCTGTCACCGTGCAGTACAACAGAGCCATTTTCACCAGCAGCTTTGGTTGAGAGAGAATCTCAGGCTGCTCGAGAGCAGATGAGGCAGAAATGGGAGAGCCTCAGACTGGAGCTCAAAACTAAGCTGCAGCTCCTGCAGAAAACCCTGGAGCAGGACCACAAACAGCCGGTACAAACCTTGTTGTGTTGTTGTTATTATTGGTATTAAGCAGCAGTGGAAGTAAAGTGCATTGACCCGTTCCGTTGTTTTTCTGCAGGTATACTCCAGAGCTTCTCGTGTGACCACAGCTGGAACACTGTTTAAAGGAGAAACACAAGCTGACAAATCCTCCCTGAATAATCTGTATGATAGCTTCAGACAAACAATAGAGGACATGACCACTCGGGTATTTCTATAACATTCTTGTACATTATAATGCCATTTTATTGCAACGTTGAAATAGGTAGTTCAACATGTGTCAACGGAAATTTGCAACACTCTTGTGTGTACATAGCCCAGTGGTGGTGAGGCACAGGTGGCGCAGATGGAACAGCAGCTCTACACAGCTGTCTCATCCACCTCCTCTTGGCTGGATGGTGTGGAGAACAACGTCTTCTCAGGCTCAGTGCTGCTGGCTGAAAACGCAGAGACCCAGCTACAAAAGCAGGAGGTACGTTCAGGCATATCTGTGCAGCTTCTATCATAAATAGATGATAAATCAGGTTTTATAGCAAATCATATGAGCCTGTTAATATCCATTAAAAGTTCCCTAAAGTACAGTTGACACTAAATTAGATCTCTGTAGGAAGTTGATTACTGATACAGTATGTGGCTGATGTTTGAAAAGTTCTGCTCTATGGATATAATTGTCATAATCTTTGTCATTTTCTGATCTTTCCTGCAGACCTTAGAGAACGATGTGAGGCATGTCACAGAGGAAGTAAAGCTCAGCCAGGCTCTGTTAGCTGGGTCTTCAGTGTTGAGACAAGAGGACCAATCGCTGCTTGAGGACAACCTTGACTGCCTGAAAGAGAGATTAGGAGCTCTGGGTTGTGCTCTGGGGACACGCTGTGACCACATGAGGACCAGAGCACATGAGCTCACAGCCCACCAGGTTTGCCTAATATTTTGCATTTGCATTTGTTGCTTTCCAAGAATGTTTTATTTTTTCTTGAAGAATGCCCACTATAAAACCAAAACATTTGCAGAACTAATAACTGAAATGTTGATTCTGATAAATGTTCTATAAATTGTCTTGAAAGACTGAGTTGCAGCTTCTCCAAACTGCTTTAATTGAGACCAAGTGCCAGATCCTACAGGCCTTAGCTGGAGCCATGGATAGACCAGCCTCAAAACAACTAGAGGTAATGAAAGCTTTAGCATCACATGCATGCACACACACACACACACACACACACACACACACACACACACACACACACACACACACACACACACACACACACACACACACACACACACCCTGCTTTTCTCTCAACTTACAGAGAACAAAAAAGTATTGTGAATGTCATGTCTCTTAGGTTATTGCCTGTGCAGAGGAGAGCCTGAAAGACTTTGAACAGAGGATTACGGAGCTCAAAACCAGAGGAGCAACACTACAGGCGGATCAGATATCCGCAAACAAAATACTAAAACTCCAGGTAATGTACATCACTGAAAACCATGCAGTAAAAGCTGCTCAGTATAGGTTTTACCTATTTATGTTCTTTGTGTGTGTGTGTTCAGGATTCCTATGAGGAGCTGGTGATGACGGTGGGTTCCCGGCGCAGTGGGCTGAACCAGAGCATGGCTCTAAAGGAGCAGTACGAGCGTGCTCTGCAGGATCTGACGGACCTGGTAGACACAGCTAAAGACAAGATGGCTGCTGATCAAAGGATCGTTGTCAGCTCTGTCGAGGAAGTCCAGAATCACCTGGACAAACATAAGGTTTGTCTGTTAAAGTGGAAAGGCTTAAGTAATATTTATAATCAAACATTGAACACAGCCACAGCCAATGCTGCAGACACGCTACTGAGAGAAAAACAACTGCTCATTGGTGTGTTTATCTGTGTCTGATTGTGTTTTCTAGGAGTTCTTCCAGGGTCTGGAGTCCCATATGATTCTAACAGAAACATACTTCAGAAAAATCAGCGTTCTGATGCTTCCCAAAGAGAGTCAGGCCCTGGAGGAGACACTGGCTGAGGCTCAGAGCGTCCTCAAAGAGGCACACAGTAAAGGAGTTGAGCTGGAGTGTATCCTGGAGGTGAGATATACAATACTATGTGTGTTAACCATTATTTTTCCTTTGAAAGCATACTGACATAATGAAAGGAAATCTGGCTGTCATTATTTGAAATGCTAATTTTTCTGGCCCGGACAACATGTGAAAATGTTTTCTTGTTGCAAAAGGTTTTTTAAATGCTACTTAACTGTGTTGTTAATATATGTTTCTAACTGAAAAGGAATAGATATTTTTAAATTGAGGAAAAACCTCTCAAGTTACCTCTGCTTGAAAACTAAAGCTGTAAAATCTTAGTAAACATTGAATTTATTGGAAAGCCTTTCTTTTTTTCCTCCATAATAGGATAGCACAGCAGTTGCTAAAGTGTTATGGTGGTCTTCATCTAAGGTTTACTTGTCAGCTTTTTCAATTTGAAATATATATATGTTTTAGACTTGGTGCCGCTTGATGCAGGATTACCAAAGTCTGAACCGCCAATTGGAGGCAGTTGAAGGAAACATCCCGACTGTTGGCCTGGTGGAAGAGACTGAAGAAAGGCTAATGGACAGGATTTCATTGTATCAGGTACAAAGTGACATCAATGCAAATTTTAGAATATGGCATAATGGAGGACCAAAGGAAATTTAAGAAGCCAGCACACATGATATGCATTCGTTTTCCTCTCTGAGCTTCTTGGTGTATATTTGTTTTATTCTGGGAAGATTTGCTTTACTTCTATTTAATTCACTCACTCACTCTCACTCTCTGTTTCTTCACCCAACTCTTCTCAGCTGGTGTAGCTCCAGCTACAATGTCACTTTTTAAAGATTTTGTTGTCTACCTGCCCCTTTCCATTTTCTGTAAAGGGTCTAAAGGGCAGACTGACAGAGTACCAGCACAAGCTATACCAGGTACTGGATGAAGGCAAACATCTCTTGCTGTCAGTGTGCTGTCCCGCACTGGAGAACCAACTCGCTCTGCTGGGGGAACACTGGCTCAACAACACCACCAAGGTCAACAAGGAACTACAGCGCCTGGAGGCCATCCTCAAACACTGGACCAGGTCAGAAACAGAATCGTTTAGGCATCAAATACAAATGATATCCCATAGAGACCCTGAAAAACATTATCTTTAGAAGGGTCTGTAAGATGGGCAGCTTAAATTCACAGATCTGAGTGCACAAAACAAAATGTTTAGTCTTAAGCAGATATACTGTACAAGTGATTTCTGAACTCAGTATCAGAAATCAATTTGTTCTATGATTTAATTGTGGTTTTCCTCTAGGTATCAGAGGGAGTGTGCAGAGCTTAGCGAATGGCTGCAGTCTGCTCTGGAGCGTCTGGAGTTTTGGAATACGCAGGCGGTGTTAGTCCCACAGGAGCTGGAAACTGTCAGAGACCATCTCTCTGCTTTTCTTGTAAGGCCACATTTTTTATTAGTTTTCTTTTGTATTTTTGTATCTGTATTGATCCTCTCAAGGAACAGTGCTACAACTAGTAAACATATATACAGATTTATACAGGTCCTTGGTGCTTTGAGTCAGTGGTGCTTACAACTGAGCCACCATACTACATATAGAGCCATATATATACAGTATCTCACAAAAGTGAGTACACCCCTCACATTTTAGTAAGTATTTCATTATATCTTTTAATGGGACAACACTGAAGAAATTACAACTGTACAGCTTGTATAACAGTATAAATGTGCTGTCCCCTCAAGATAACTCAACACACAGCCATTCATTTCTAAACCGCTGGCAACAAAAGTGAGTACACCCCTATGTTAAATTCCCATAGAGGCAGGCAGATTTTTATTTTAAAGGCCAGTTATTTCATGGATCCAGGATACTATGTATCCTGATAAAGTTCCCTTGGAATTAAAATAGCCCCACATCATCACATACCCTTCACCATACCTAGAGATTGGCATGGCTTTATTTCAGTTAGCCTAATAGCTGGTTTGATTTGCATTGAGAGATGATTTTATGGAAAGTACCCCATGCCAATCTCTAGGTATGGTGAAGGGTATGTGATGATGTGTGGCTATTTTAATTCCAAAGGCCAAGGGAACTTAATCAGGATACATAGTATCCTGGATCCATGAAATAACTGTCCTTTAAAATAAAAATCTGCCTGCCTCAATGGGAATTTAACATAGGGGTGTACTCACTTTTGTTGCCAGCGGTTTAGACGTTAATGGCTGTGTGTTGAGTTATCTTGAGGGGACAGCACATTTACACTGTTATACAAGCTGTACACTTAATACTTTACATTGTAGCAAAGTGTAATTTCTTCAGTGTTGTCCCATTAAAAGATATAATGAAATATTTACTAAAATGTGAGGGGTGTACTCACTTTTGTGAGATACTGTGTGTGTGTGTGTGTGTGTATATATATATATATATATATATATATATATATGCACACAATTTACATAATATAATATGCACTGTATTTACATTGTTACAGCATAGCTGGTATAAGACTGTAAAATAATGGCTTTTTTATGTGTAATTATTAGTGTAAGTTGTATTTCCTATAATTGTAATAGTGTTGGTAGTAGTACTTGGATATAGTAGTAGTAACAATCTTGCTGTGTCATCTGTAAAAAGGTCAGTATATTATAATATCATAAAATATACCTTTGATTGCATACTAGATGTTGATTGCTGTCACCGTCTGTCTCAGGAGTTTTCAAAGGAAGTTGAAGGCAAGTCCAGCCTGAAGAGCTCAGTGGTAACCGAGGGCAACCAGCTGCTGCGTCTGAAGAAAGTGGACACGGTGGTGCTGCGGTCTGACCTGGCACGCATTGACACTCAATGGACTGAGCTGCTCACACGCATCCCAGTGGTCCAGGAGAAGCTGCATCAGGTATGGTCACAGTCAGCCAGACTGAACAGGCTTAGCTGCTCCACAGCAAATAGGATTACCCTTTCTGCTGCTTCACTGATATACAGAGGTTTTCACACAAGGTTGCCCTCAAACTGGCAGCATGTGGGTTTTTGTCTTCCTGGATGTCTAATCTGCTGGGTTTAATCAACGGGTTTAATTTTTTTTCTCAGATCCAAATGGAGAAGTTGGCCTCCCGTCATGCCATATCTGAGCTGTTTAACTGGATATCATTAATGGAGAATGTCATTGAGGAGAATGAAGAAAACCTCAAGAGTGCAGTGGGGTCAAATGTGATTCAGGACTACTTGCAAAAATACAAGGTAGTGGACTTCATTCAGATTTATAGATTCATGGCACTTTTGACTTTGTTTACAAAGTGTTTGATGTGAATTGTTTGATAGGACAATATGTGACAGCTACATACTGTACATTTGTAGTATTCCATGCATTTCAAGGAAGTGAAAGGTTTGTTTTTATTTTTTAGGGTTTTCAAACATATTCATATTTTTTTTCAGCTACAAATCAAATTATATAAGACCATATGTGTGCGTCCAAAATTTTGATTTGTTCAAAAATGTTCTCTATTGCATCTTTGAGTATTTCTTGTACGTACACTGACTAACCTGATTAATAAGGATGATGTAATGCAATTTATATTGTGAATCTACTGTTCTTTGCTCCAACTCAGGGCTTCAGAGTAGATCTAAGCTGTAAGCAGCTGACTGTGGACTTTGTCAACCAGTCAGTGCTGCAGATCAGTGGTCAGGACGTGGAGAGCAAGCGCAGTGATAAGACTGACTTTGCTGAGCGACTGGGAGCAATGAACCGACGTTGGCAGATCCTACAAGGCCGCATCAATGAGAGGGTGAGGCCATAGGCACTGATACTGGTTAATACAAGACTAGACAGACAGACAGACAGACAGACAGAGGGAAATTCAGAATAACAGCCATTGTCATTTATTAGTGCAAAATGAGGATGTTACAATTTCATTTGTATGAAATTCTTGCAGATCCAGTTTCTTGAGAGCCTTTTGGATATGTGGTTGGAGTATGAGAGCAGCGTTCAGTCCCTGAAGTCCTGGATGGCAACTCAGGAAGAAAGGTTAAAGAGGAAACACCGGATAGAGGATTTAACATCTGTGCAGAATGCTCTCAAAGACTGCCAGGTATGCAGCTATGAACACTGATTTACATGTTTACAACCGTACATGCTGTTATTATTACGATCACACCCTTTTTAGTCCATGTGTTTTATCATGTGAAAACTATTAACTTTTAGGAAATGGAAGAGTTGGTGAAGGAAAAAGAGAAAGAACTGGAGAGGGTGGAGGAGCAGGGCTGTGCCCTCGTCCAGAACAAGACCGATGAGGCCTGTGCTATCGTCATGGAGACACTCCAGGGTGTCAATCACACCTGGGCTAACCTGGACCACTTGGTAAGCTCCCCTGTTCTCTTTCCACTCTATGTTTTTTGTGGTACATCAGTTGCTCCAATCTATCTGCGCTACTCTGCTCTTTCTTCGTTCTGTTCTGGCCTGCTCTTAACAATTTACTCAATGTCACTCACTGTGTGCTTTTTATTACACCTTTAACAGATAGGACAACTAAAAATCAGCCTGAAGTCAGTGCTGGATCAGTGGAGTCTATACAAGCGGGCTTCAGAAGAGATCAATGGCTACCTGATGGAAGGAAGGTACTCTGTATCTCGTTTCCGCCTCCTCACGGGCTCCCTGGAGGCTGTTCAGCTGCAGGTGCAAAGTCTGCAGGTATGTTAGGATGAAGAGGTGTTTGATTTGTTATACCTGTCAGCTGGCCTGTAGTCACCTAGAGAAATTAGTTTACATTGATTGCATTAGTATGTGTTTCTGAAATCTCGTTGCGATGAAGATGACATTTACTATATTTTTCATTAATGGGAATGGTTCTAAATTTTGTCTTGCACACAATTTATCATTGCTGTTGAATTAAGCACTGTGTTGTCATCTTTTAAGGATTTGCGAGAGGAACTGGAGAAACAGGAGAGCAGTCTGAGAAAGTTTGGTGCTGTGACCCACCAACTGCTGAGGGAGTGTCACCCATCAGTGTCAGATTCTCTCAACAACGCCCTTAAGGATGTCAATGCAAGGTGATCTTAAAATATCTATAAATCGTAGGCATTTTAGCTGTCAAGGCTAATTTGAGAGCTAAGCCAATTTTGTATTGTTTTTATTATCCCTTACACTGATCCATGTCATATTTGCACCCAGATGGACTAGCTTACTGGAGGAGATTGCAGAGCGTCTGAGAAGCAGCAAAGCCCTGCTTCAGCTGTGGCAGCGCTACAAGGAGCTTTATGAGCAGAGCTTCAGCAGCATCCAGCTGCAGGAGGAAAAGGCAGACCAGCTCCTCAAGCTCGCTTGCAGCAAGGACATCGCTGACGAGGAAGTGTCCGACTGGATCCAAGAATGCAGCGTGAGTGAGGCCACAGCTGTGCCACTGTTGACTCATTTTGCATCTAAACACCTGTTCAGTATTATGTCTGTATTTGTTTTAAGGCCTTATTAAGAAAGCCAGTATGCCACATGTAGGGAAATTATGTTTCTTTGTTGCTGCAACATGATTGCTTTCAAACGTTTAGCAGATTTTTGTTTATTTTCCTCAAGTGAAAGTTTAAATAATGTTGAAAATTTCCCTGTGTAACAATTGATGCATATACTTTTTTACATGTAGGATTTTATTTTGTTTTAGTTTTGAATGAAAAGATACTCTACTCTACTACTACTCTACTCTAAATTGTATGTGTGCTTTGTCTCAGGAGGTGCTCCGGTCCCAAGCTCCGGTGCAGGCCTCCCTACAGGTTCTCCAACAACTGGGAGATCAGCTGAAACAGCAGGTGGACACATCAGCAGCCTCTGCAATCCAGTCAGATCACCTCTCTCTCACCCAACGGCTGGCTACTGTGGAACAGGCTCTTACCAGACAGCTCACCACACTGCAGGTACAGAAAAGGATTTACAACAAATAGTTTTGACTCCCAGTTCAGTTAAGTAGCCAGCCATCCAGTCAGAATCCTGAATTTTACACTTATGGGCTGCTGACATTTCTCTTCCACACCAGACTGGAGTTCAAGACTATGAAACCTTTAACAATCAGCTGGATTCACTGGGGTGCTGGATAGTTGAAGCTGAGGAGGCTCTGAAGGTGCACGATCCCAATGGCTCCACCGACCCGACAGTCCTCCTAGACCGCATGCAGGAGCTCAAGGTTGTTGTTTTTTTCCTTTTGTCCATTAGTTGAAATAATCAACTGATTAACCTGTAATTAAGACATGTAACATTTCTCTCTTGTCCTCTACAGAGGCTCATGCTGAAATTCAGCAGTATGGCTCCTGAACTGGAGCGTCTCAATGAGCTTGGTTACCGGCTCCCTCTCAACGATTCAGAGATCAAGCGCATGCAGAATCTCAACAGGAGCTGGTCAACAACCTCAGCACAGGCCACAGAGAGATTCAGGTATAACACATAAAAGATCTGGTAAATATAAAAATAAAAAAGGTGGTTAAAATGCTGTATATCCATTCTGAAAATAAATGTTTAAATACATGTGACCATCCCAGCACAGTTTCATGACACTCTACAGAAGTTAAAACTGATGAGATTGATTTAATTGAAGGACTTGCGCAAATAACCTCCCAGCCCCAATGATGTTCAGTAAAGGCCAATGTTCTACGTGACTGAGATGATGGAATTAGTGGACATCAAAATGATGTATTTTGTTTGCTCTTTGCAGCAAACTCCAGTCCTTCCTGCTGCAGCAGCAGACCTTCCTGGAGAAGTGTGAAACCTGGATGGAGTTCCTGGTCCAAACGGAAGAGAATCTGACGGTAGAAATTTCTGGGAACTACCAGAGTTTGATGGAGCAGCAAAAAGCTCACGAGGTAAGAGTCCCTTTGAAGTAAAGGACCCTGAAACAGCTGTTGTTTTATTTATTTATCATTAATCATCAATATGTTGCCTTCCAGTTATTCCAAACTGAGATGTTCAGTCGGCAGCAGATCCTCCACTCTATTATCAGTGATGGACAGAGGATGTTAGAGCAGGGTCAGGTGGATGACAGGTGAAGACCACAAAATCACATTGTTTCTCATCTGTTAGTTTCATATTTTATACAATATTCCTCTGAATAGCAGATTGCATGACTTAATAAATCCATTGCATTTTGTTTACCACAAAAAAAAAACTATTACAAGTCTTCCTTTGACAATCCTATTACTTCCCCCTCCTGCAGAGATGAATTCAACCTGAAGTTGGCTCTCCTGAGTAACCAGTGGCAGGGCGTAGTGCGACGTGCTCAACAGAGGCGGGGGATCATTGACGGTCTGATCCGCCAGTGGCAGCGCTACAGAGAAATGGTGGAGAAGCTACGCAAATGGCTGGTGGAGGTCTCCCACCCTGCAGAAGCCCTTCAGGCAGGGACTACAGTGCCTCTGCAACAAGCCCGCTCAATGCTGGATGCTGTCCAGGTACATTGTGTAAAAGCTTACAGAGTACACATCTCAGATTTATCTAGATGGTGCTGGACAGAAAGACATACATTTAGTGTTTAGTACACCACTAATCTCTTCAAAATAGACATATATCTTTGTCAGGGTGACTATGAAGTATTATGGTGGATCCTGGCAAAAGAGCTAAATCTTGATCAATGAAGAGAGAATAAACCTACTTGGAAAAAATCAATAGCATCTCATTTTTCTTGATGTGATAAGCCCCAACTATATGATACTCCAAAAGAGGAAACAGTAAGAACTATTTACAAATGTTGTTTGGGCAGGAGATTGACAGGTCTGTGTGACTGTGCTTTTCTGGTTCAGCTGAGGGAAAAGGTGCTTCAGCGTCAGCAGGGCAGCTACATACTAACAGTGGAGGCTGGCAAACAACTGCTCCTGTCGGCTGATAGCCGGGCGGAGGTGGCACTGCAGGCAGAGCTTACTGATATTCAGGAGCGATGGAAACATGCAAGCACCTGCCTGGATGAACAGAAGAAAGAGCTTGCCACTTTATTAAAGGTAAACCAGACACATTTCCAGCAGTGTGTGGAATACAGGGTACCTCAGGGGACATTGAAGGGATACTATAAATGTTTTTTGTAAGTGCAAGTTTGCATGCTTTTCCTTTGTTGTTTCAAAACCCCCACCAAGAGGCACAACCAGCTTTTACGTGTTGTTTAAATGAACCAAATTCCCCAAAATGATTTTGCTGTTAAACTCTACATTATATAGTACTGATGCAGTTGCAACCATTGTGTGTGTCATGTGCAGGATTGGGAGAGGTGTGAGAGAGGTATTGGTGGATCACTGGAAAAACTTCGAGCCTTCAAACGGCAGCTCTCTCAGCCTCTTCCTGATCACCAAGAGGATCTACAGGCTGAGCAGATGCGCTGCAAGGTAACAACCTCAAAGCATTTACAAAACTCACAAAACAAAACTTTACATACCGATAACTCAAGGCTGGAATTCAACTTTGCTTTGAGGACCTTGACTTAAAAAGTGTACAATCAGTGTAGAGTTCTTTAAATAAGTTGCCTCATCAGTTGAGCTGCTTTTGAAATACATTCAATTGAATGTTGAATGTTTTAATATTACTTTTGTTTCAATACCAGGACCTGGAGAACACATTTGATGGCTGGACTGGGGATCTGGCCCATCTGACTGTACTGCGTGAGTCCCTGTCTTGCTACATCAGTGCTGAGGACCTGTCTGTCCTGCAGGAGCGAATTGAGCTGCTGCATCGACAATGGGATGAAATCTGCCACCAGGTACAGTGCACCACACAGTACCTGTGCATAGATGATTTTGTGAATATACTGTATACTGCTTATTTGATCAGCTACTGGAGCATTATTTGAATAAAACTATACACAATAACATCATAGCTATGCCCTGTATCACAGAGTATTAACCACTTGTAGGTGTCACTATGTGATACACTGGTCTTGTCTCTGCAGTTCCTTGAGATGCCAAACGGTGGTGCTGGTGTCAAACACAAACTGTTATACTTTGGTTTTGATGGTGTCAGTTAGCCAACATCGAAATGCAACTGAATCGTATTGATAGAGAATGTTCACACACATACTTTCAATTCATAGTATAACAAGAAGATAAGAAAAGACATTACTTAAATGTTACTGAAAATGGCATTTCACTTTAATTTTACGGTTTTTGAAAAGGAACTTTCCTGTGTAGAGCAGTTGCTTTGGCGTGTACAGTTAAACCTCAAGGTTCAGAGTTGTTCTGAGGTTTCCAGAGTTGCATCCTGTGTAGAGTAGGTAAAATACACCCACAGGAAACCCACAGAAGCACACACTCTGCTCCTCGATGCAAATTAATCAGTTATGGTGCAGTGATCTCTAACGCTACTTCCGTTTGAGCCTTTTTGACATGAATGCACTTTTGTTAAAACTGAACATGCATTGTTTGATTGTTGTTATGCACTTTGCACAGAGATGCACTTAACTGAATATACATTGCTGTGCCTCTGCAGCTGTCACTGCGCAGGCAGCAGGTCAGTGAGAAGCTGAATGAGTGGACTGTATTCAACGAAAAGTACAAGGAGATCTGCGAGTGGCTCACCAACATGGAAAGCAAGGTCTCCCAAAATGGAGACATCAGCATTGAGGAGATGATCGAGAAGCTCCGCAAGGTAAACAGAAATATACTATTGGTTGTTTTAAAAAATGCTGATATGGCCAAGCTACTACAATAATAAGTTTATTTAACATAGCACATTTTACAGACAAAGTCACAAAGTGCTTCACAAGAGAATAAAAAACAACAAGACCCAATAAATAGTCTTAAATAGCCTTGCCTTTACACTCTGGTTGGGTTGCATTGTGTCTCAGGACTACCAGGAGGAGATCACTGTGGCTGATGAGAACAAGCTGCAGCTGCACCAGCTGGGACAGCGCCTGGCTAGAGCCAGTCACAAGAGCAAAGCGGCTGAAATCGGTCAAAAACTCAACAAAGTCAGTGACCGCTGGCAACACCTCGTGGATCTTATCGGAGCCAGGTGAAAAGACACACACTCACACCTGGGCAGCTTAAAAGGGCCTGTAATTTGTCCCAGTACATGCGGAGAAGGACACAAAGCAATATTTCTTCACTGTTTTTCAACACTTTCTGGAAAGTATTGCATTAGAGTGTACTGACAAAGTTGAATGGATTATGGTAATAGAGTGAAGAAGCTGAGAGAAACTCTGGTGGCCGTGCAGCAGCTGGATAAGAATATGAGCAGCCTTCGATCCTGGCTGGCCCACATCGAGACCGAGTTGTCCAAACCCATCGCCTACGACTCCTGTGACTTCCAGGAGATTCAGAGGAAGCTTGATCTGCAGCAGGTAACAAAAAGCACAGTACAGTGCATAACGTATGTACAATACTATAAGTTAAATGATATAGTATTGTATCAATTCTATTCTACTATTAACATGCAACCTTAAACTAGCACTGATCACTTTCAGGAGTTGTTAACAAGGAGGTATTGAATTCTACTCTTTAGATGGATCTAAGTTTCCTTCTTTTTCGTTCTTTTTTTTTCTTTTTCTTCTTTTTCCCATGCACTTATTTAATGTGACAGCTAAATCAAGAACTGTTTTGTAAATTAATATATTTTGTGGTTCTTTAATGTCAAATTATTACAGCTATTAGTCAGTATTGGAATCTCTTTTTCATTAAATCCAACTAATCAAAAGTCATTGTTATTATATTACGTTATATAATTTACCTCTTTCTCTCCCTCCCTCCCTGTGCATCACTTATTATTACAAACTCATACTCACTCTCTCTTTCTTCTTTCTCACCACTCAGGAGCTTCAGCGGGACATCGAGAAGCACAGTACAGGAGTGGCGTCCGTACTGAATCTGTGTGAGGTGCTTCTGCACGACTGTGACGCCTGCGCCACCGATGCAGAGTGCGACTCCATCCAGCAGGCGACTCGTAGCCTTGATCGCCGCTGGAGGAGCATCTGTGCCTTGTCTATGGAGAGGAGACTCAAGTAAGATGTCAGATGTTTGATGAAAACAAAAATAGTGGCTAGTATGGATGGAAAACAGGTCATTGTTATTATTGTATATCATTTTACATTTTCTCTCTGTTAGGATTGAGGAGACATGGCGTTTATGGCAGAAATTCCTAGATGACTTTGCACGATTTGAGGAGTGGCTGGCCACTTCAGAAAAGACTGCTGCTCTGCCCAATTCCTCTGGTGTACTGTACACTGTAGCCAAGGAGGAACTTAAGAAATTTGAGGTATTGCAAATATGTTCTGTGTAAATTGTTCAGAAAACCTAAAATGAGACAGGTCACAGGTGCTGTTGCTTAGTACCATATTAATAAAATTATATGTTTCTGTAGGCCTTCCAGAGGCAAGTCCACGAGAGCCTAACCCAGCTGGAGTTAATCAATAAGCAATATCGCCGCCTGGCCAGAGAAAACCGCACTGACTCTTCCTGTCGTCTGAGGGAGATGGCTCACGATGCCAATCAGCGATGGGACAACCTGCAGAAGAGGGTGGCATCCATCCTCCGCAGGCTTAAGGTACTTGCATTATTAAATTCATGATTTCTGTATTCAAATCTAATTTCATTCTCACATTTTTTTCTCACTTGTATTTTAGATCATGGTAGCATCCATGCGTTCTGTGAAATCAATGACTAATGAAGCTTAATTTATACTACATACATTATACTTGCACCATGTACAAGTGTAGATCATTCTAACAGCAGCATCTCTATTTCAAATGTGCAGCACTTTATTAGTCAGAGAGAGGAGTTTGAGACAGCCAGAGACGGCATCTTGGTGTGGCTGACAGAGATGGACCTGCAGCTGACCAACATCGAACACTTCTCCGAGTGTGACATTCAGGCCAAGATCAAACAACTCAGGGTGGGTTTGTCACAATGGTCCAGACCTACATGGTCTGAAAAGTATTTGGAAAGCATACTTTCTTTCATTTATATTGACTATGTGTGCGTGTACTTGAGATTGTCTTGCACACTTAAGATTTTATTTCTGTAGCAGACTGAGAAAGCCAGCTACAAACTGGTTCAATTTTGACCCATTTCAAAAGTGACAACTCATATATTCTGATATTTGCCATTGTGAAGAGCAGACTAACTGATATTGCAAGATTACTTTTTCACAAGTCATACTGAACATTGAAATTATTAAATCAAAGTAACATCTGTGAAAGGGCGTGCATTTTGAAATTAAGAGAACCTTATGTCTAGTATGAAAACAGAATTAGTTCATCTCTTCTCTCCCCCCCTCCGGTCCCACAGTCGTTCCAACAGGAGATCTCCCTCACTACAGCCAAGATCGAACACATCTTCCACCAGGGAGAAGCGCTGATAGAGAAGAACGAGCCTCTGGATGCTGCTGTCATAGAGGAGGAGCTGGAAGAGCTGCAGCGCTACTGCCAGGAAGTGTTTGGTCGTGTGGAGCGCTACTACAAAAAGCTCATTCGGCTTCCTGTAAGACCAGAGATTGAGAGCATAGAAAAGATTTCACAATCTAGTGTGGCTTGATTTCAGGCGCCAAATAAGGGTCTAAATGTCATCAACACAACTCAAGTCATCAGCTCAAACTGTTGTTGTGTATATGTTTTTTTTCTTCAGCTTGCAGATGATGATACCGAAGTGTCATTCTCGGATCGCGAGCTGGAGCTGGACGAGCCTGGTGATTTGTCCAGCCTACCATGGGGCGAGCGTTTGGGGGATGGCTTCCTGTCACCTCTGCCCTCCTCCGGCCGCTCAGCCTCCCTGGCAGCCCAGTTCCGGACTGAGCGCTCGGGCAGGGACACCCCAGCCAGTGTGGACTCCATTCCCCTGGAGTGGGACCATGACTACGACCTGAGCCGCGGGCTGGAGAGTGCCAGCAGGGCCCTGAGAGAGCAGCAGAGTGAGGAGGGAGACTTCCTCCAGCGGCCTGCCTCAGCCTTGTCAGGTTAGTTTCCAAACACAGACAGCATTACACAGCATTCTTAAAGTTAAAGAGACAACTGAGACTTTTAAGATCTTGTAATTTTTGGTGTATGAGCTATGGTGGCTATTTTTGAGATGTAGAAAGCAGAGAATGTTTTAAGTAAGAGGGAAGAGCATCCTTTAATCCAGTGGTTCCCAACCTTTTGTAAACCCTTT
Organism: Sander vitreus; assembly: GCF_031162955.1. Lineage (NCBI taxonomy): Eukaryota > Metazoa > Chordata > Actinopteri > Perciformes > Percidae > Sander > Sander vitreus. Next base: position 7,658,232 of record NC_135874.1, on the reverse strand, counting down.
GTGATCCCTGAAGCAAGGGTGGTGATGGTGCAGTGGATATAACACATGCCTTTGGTGTGGGAAAATAAGTCTGTCTAGAGGAACTAAATGTTAGCAGCTCACGATTTGGATTTTAGCCATGGACCAAGACGTATTTGCTAATACTTGACATGGTTTATTTTAGCTGCTGGATGGGTAAGGTTTGTCACACATCAGTTTGTCAATACAGTGTATTTTCCTGTGACTGAAAACTGGCAAACTCCATCTATCTCGTGGTGCATCAAACAAGGTTTAAAAACAGCAGATGAATACCAGGTTAAATGAGTTATTGAGGTCAAACAGTGTAATGCCACTGCTGAATGTGTGTACTGTTTAATGTTTCTTCCAGATGTAGTGATCCCAGAGAGCCCAGAGGCCTATGTTAAAGTTACAGAACAAACACTGAGGTCCTCCACTGGTAGGCAACAGCAGACCTCAGCATGCCAAGTGTTTGGGGGCTAGGAATAACAGCTGCACACTGAGTGATACCACACTCATAGCCTATTCACTGGCTTGGACTTTGATTTGTGTTGATTTCCTCTCTTACACAGACTTTGGGCACACACTTTAATCAATGGCAACACTTTCTAACACTGGAGGATAGGGTCAATTCCATTTTTATTTCGTCAATTCACTGGTTCTGCTTTGGTTTCTAATTCAGCAGAACTGAAATGGAATTCAGCCTAGCCCTTCTTTCTAACTGGCTGTCTTACTTTTGTTTGACTTTTGTGTGCCGTGTATCTAACCTCTTCAGATTTTTTGGATGTGCTATTTGTGTTTCAGAAAAGCATGTTGTTTTATTGTCACAATGAACAAGTCTGAGCTCCTTGCTGAAGGGATTGCAGATTTGTTTAAAATAAACTTTTAAAAGGCTCCGTTCACACAGAGGCATATCAATGCTTTTGAACTCTGTATTTCAAATGAAGGATGCATTGCAAGCAGGACAAGATAGCCATGCAATGAGGCTGAATGTGTGAGGTGGAAAAAAGTTAAATTTTTCAGGAAATGCAGCAACGATCACTTGTCGAACTGCAACTGGCACCATGAGTGACGAGTGTTCGGGAAACCAATCTGCATTTCTATCTATTTCTTTCAACTCATTCTTTGCTCTCCACATCTTGTGTTTCTCAGTCTGAACGGGGCCTTATCTTTTTTCGGGTTGTAGAGAGTATTTCAGTTAACTATTACAATACCATATTTGATCATAATCTGCAAAAATAACCAGTTGATGTTGTGTCTACAGGAGAGGCTGCCTCTACGGACTCACATATTCACTCTCTGGATGCCAGCCGTTTCCACCTGCAACAAACGGACAGCAGCCGCAGCCGCACACCCACAAGCGCAGAACTGGATGCGTCGTATATGGGATATGTATGTAGTCTTAGAGCTAAATGAGGCAAAAAAAAAAACACATCATTAAACCTTGTTTATTGCACTTACCTGTACATAAAGTGATAATTAATTTGGTTTTGTCTATAGATATGCAGACCTAAAAAACTAATGTTTATGTTTTTAAATAATGTCCAGTTATATTTTGTTAGCTTATCACCAGCCAGTAATATTACTTTCACCTTTAGAGACTTACTTGATATACCAGTTTAAAATTCTTTGTCATAAGGTTGAATTGTATGTCTTATCCTGAAATATGTAATATAATCTTCTTACATGGATTGCACTATACAAAATAGTATGTGTAACCGGTAACCTAACCCACATTCATTCTGTAGATGCGGCTGCTGGGTGAGTGTCGGGGCAGTATTGACACGGTGAAGAGGATGGGCTCTGAACTGAAGGAGGAGGAAGACGTGGTGTCTGGACTGGCAGATCCCAGTAGCTCAGAGTCTCAGACATCAGGTAATACTGCACCCCAACCTATCCTGCATGAATATATCCTACATTATCATACATTTAAATTCATGTATATGAAAAGTAACAATGCAAAATGTTGCTCAGCTTTTATCCAGTGGGATACAGTAGGTGAACTCAGCTTACATAGTATATCATTTTTTTCTTACACCCTGCAATCTAGGAGTGATTGAGCGCTGGGAGCTCCTGCAGGCTCAGGACCTCAGCAAAGAGATGCGTACAAAGCAGAACCAGCAGCAGTGGCAGCAGCTGAACTCTGACCTGAACAAAGTTTGGACTTGGCTGGGAGAGACGGAGGAAGAGCTGGAGCAGCAGCGGAGGCTGGACCTCTGCACGGATATCCAGACAATAGAGCAGTGCATCAAAAAGCTCAAGGTATTATTGTTTTGGTAATACATTTGCATGGCATGTTTCCTTTTTAAATATGTAACATCTTCCTTTCTCTTTAAGAATGCTGACATTATGCATTGTAAACAATCAGAATCTAGTCTTTTGCAATAAAGTGTACAACGTAACATGGGCGTAGTCCTCAGAAATTGACAAGCCAGCTCCACAGACTTAGCACTTATTATTTCCAACATGTTGGTTTAGTTGGAATCAAAAGGGGTTTTTAAAATCATTTGCCATCTCCTAATTCTATGTTGACAATTCCTGCTACTCAATTGGCTGTCTGATTGCAACTTGATGCCTATGGTCAGCTTTGTTGGTTTACACGCTTGTGTTACCTTTGTACATTGCTGTGGATGACTGCAGTCATTAACTGTAAAATGTCTACAGGAACTGCAGAAGGCGTTTGACAAACGCAAGGCTATTGTGATGTCCATCAACCTATGCAGTGCTGAGTTCATGCAGTCAGACACAGAGGAGTCCCAAGAGCTGCAAGCCAAACTGAAAGACATGAACATCCACTGGGACAAACTGGGGAGCTCACTGGACGAGTGGAGGTCTTCGTTACAGGAAGCTCTCATGCAATGTCAAGTAAGTGCCAGACATCATGATTAGACCCTCAAAATTAGGAGAGTTGTTCTGAATGTTAATGTTAGATTGTTTCATAGAGCTGTAACCATGCAGCTGAATCTCTACTTTCCTGATCCACATCTGACTAACAGGACTTCCACGAGATGAGCCATGGGCTGCTGCTCTGGTTGGAAAACATTGACCGCAGGAGGAATGAGGTGGTTCCCATTGACCCCATCCAGGACAGTGACACTCTCCACGAGCATCATAAAACACTTACGGTACAGAACTATAATCTTTACAGTGCCTAAATATTATCAATATGAATATAAGAATCATTCGTGAGATTTTGGGTCATATTTTAACTCCCACATAAAAACGTTAGTGGCTTCTCATCCCACACCTACAGTATCTTGTCTTTCCTGTTTCCAGGTACCCTCTATTAGATTAGATTAGATTCAACTTTATTGTCATTGTGCAGAGTACAAGTACAAAGACAACGAAATGCAGTTTGCGTCTAACCAGAAGTGCAAAAAAGCAGAAAAGTGCAATGTGATATACAAAGTATAGACAGGTGGTGCATAGGCAGGACAAGGCTTAGTAGGTTAATTGTCATTGTTGGTTGTTGGTTGTTGGTTACGAAGTCCAGAATCCAGTTACAGAGGGCGGTATTTATGCCCAGTTCACTGAGTTTGGTGATCAGTTTGGAGGGCATGATGGTGTTGAATGCTGAACTAAAGTCAATGAACAGCATTCTCACATAGGTGTTGCTATTGTCAAAGTGGGACAGGGCAGAGTGAAGTGCCGTAGAGATGGCATCCTCTGTGCTCCTGTTCTGACGGTAGGCAAATTGGAATTGCTATTGGACAGCAATTGATAATATCTTAATCATCTTAATTGATGATATCTTTGTGTAAATTACAAATCATTGCCTTCAAAGCTGTAAAATAAATACACCAAAATAGGGGTTACTTTTTTTTAAATCATTCATTGGATCATGAATAAAAACAGTGTATTTTGACCAAACACTTAATTTAAGATAGTTTAGGACACTAACAGTGAGCCCAGGCAAACATAGGCATACATCCTGATTAAACTCTATGGATCAAAGTACCGTAACACCTATTCCAATTACAAGAGGAATGTATAAATAATTCTAGTTCTGCTGTTTTAGAGTCTCTTTAGATGTCTCAAATTAACAATCCCCACAGCAAATCCGCCAGGAGCTGCTGGACTCCCAGCTCAAAGTTGCCTTGCTACAAGACATGTCCCTCCAGTTGCTGGTCAACTCTCAGGGCAGCGACTGCCTGGAGGCCAAGGAGAAGGTTCATGTTATTGGGAACCGCCTCAAACTGCTGCTAAAGGAAGTAACCCGAGACCTCAGAGAGCTGGCCAAGATTCTGGACATCACAAGCAGTCAACAGGTAGATCTTCACTTACTATATACCTGTGTGGTGTTACCTGTACGGCCCTGATACTTTTTTTAAACAGGTTTTGTATTTACTTTGGTCCACAGGCCGCTACTTGCCTACCACTGTCTGATAGTTCATGTGTCTCTCTCTTGCTTTCTCTCTCTTTGTGTAAATGTTACCTTTGTCAGGATCTGTCATCTTGGTCATCTGCTGATGAGCTGGACACGTCCGGTTCCCTCAGTCCTCTATCAGGAAGGAGTACACCAAGTCGACGACGATCGGTAACGTATACGTCTACCTGTACATGCTGCTCTATGAGAAGCCAAGTGTTCAGTTACCCCTCTGAGACATACAGCACCTTGTGCCCCAAATGCCCCATTGAAGGCCATATTCACCACTGCCATCCCAATATCTCTCCTCTCCTCCACACCTTTCTACACCTCCACAACCTGCTCTACACTCCCTCCCTCTGAATTCTGAACTTTTTCCAGCCTGTTACTCTTTTTGCACGTCCCAGAGCAAATTCCTGCAAGAGAACTGGGTAATCCTTTCTTTCTAACTTTTTATTTCCTCTTTCTTTTTCTTGGATGACTTTTTCAGTTCTGCCCTAGCTGTCACTTATTCTATTTCAGTTTTTCCACACTAAAAACAACTTCTGTCCTACAAAACTTTTTTCCCCCAATAGACTTTCCTCTAACTTCTACTCACTCTAGTTTTCGGGTGATCCCTGTAGTGTTATTCTTAGGAATACTGGCTATCATGAAACTGCTAAATGTACAAAAGGAGCATAGAAACTGTGGTTTTATGATGTAGAAAGCATGACATCATATTTGTTTAATATTGTAGGCTACAGGAATGAGAAAGCAATATTTTTTGTATCAGTATTGATTCATTATGTACCTAAATATCATTCCAAATAAGCATGTCGCTGCTTATATTATGTGTATGTTACTAAATGTCACTGTTATCAAGAAGTCCATGCATCACATTGCATAATTTGTAGCTCCCTATTTGCAATCAGTTTGTTGCATCACTTCAAAGTATTCGTGCACTTTGAAAAGCCAGATTCCTTGTTATCATGGGTTACAAAATCTACTTTCACATATGATTTTGTTGCTGCTCTTCTTTCATTTTGGGATTTCTTTTCATCGGTAGCTTTGTCTTGATTTGCCTGGACTGAAACATACTTTCTTTCTTTTACCCACCGCCCCTCCCCTGTTCATTGCAAACAGCAACGGGGCAAATGTAGTCTGTCACAGCCTGGACCCTCTGTGAGCAGTCCTCACCACAGGTACCTTTCTGTCGGTTTCTAGCACAACCAGAGGATAATGGAACTCATCAACCCATGATGCACTTGGAGGCCAATTCATGCTTTCTAATCCTCCCCAACAACAGCTGTGTTTTTAAAGAATAAAAAAAATCCCAATTTCAGTTTTTGATTAGCAGCTCATGATAGTGAATTCCATCATCTTCTGTAAGTCTAGACGCTCTGTGTAGGCTCTGTGATGAGGTGCAATGCAGCCCACACATCCTTGATAAATGAGTTTCACAAGGGATGGTGCAAGGCATCTTTTCCACCAATGTCCTTGGCTGCTTAATATCGCTAACCAGAGGGCATTTCTTACGTATAACACAAATATTTCTCTATGTCTAACACTCTCTCACTGTTACTGAGCTCACACACACACACACACACACACACACACACACACACACACACACACACACACACACACCCTTTTTCTCAAATGGCGGAGCCAGTAATTGTCTGCAATGAACAATGCAAAGGCTGCAGTTTCACTTTCTTTCTCGCTCTCTCTCTCTCTCTCGTATGTGTGACATTTCTTCTGCTGCTGCTATCTCACCAACTATCCACCATCTCCCCCCCCCCCCGTCTGTCATCTGTGAGTCTCAGGTTTCCATTTGTGAAGTGGTAAGGGGCACTTTTGGTAACAACGTAGGACAACCTGAGTGTAAATCATATATCATTAATGTCCATGCATTGCTCATGACATGGGATCACTTTAATGAAATACATTTAGAGAGTACAGCAGGCCTTTTTTCCTCTTAGTTTAAGGAAATAAATCTATTGTTTTTTCACAGTAGGTAGGTGTGAGTAAGTTTCTTTACAATAATTACCTTTAAATGACCGTGGCTTCTAAACTTTGAGGCTGAAAGAAGACCGTTTTAACTGAGGATGATGGTAATTGTAAATAATACAATTAAACAGTATGACATACTGGGAAATATGCTTATTTGTTTTCTGGCTGGGAGCTGTCTCTGTTAGAGCTGGCTAGCTGTTTCTCCCTGCCTCCAGACCTATGCTAAGCTAGGCTAACCGTCTCCTGGCTCTAGCTTCCTATTTAACACACAGATCAATCGTCTCATCCAACTCTCAGCAAGAAAGCAAATTAATGTATTTCCCAAACTATTCCTTTTAAAAAAACTTAGCTAAACTACCTTGTCAGAGATGCTGTTTCTAATCGCTATGCTCTTCTTGCCTCGGCATGCTTTGCACTTTTCAACAGGACTTTCAAAAAGTCCTTTAAAAGAAATATCTGATTATTCAGCTGATACTTGCAGCAAGCCTTTTGTCTTTTGTCCTAACATCCTTAGCAAAGGAATGCAAGCTCACATATAAAATGTATTTGTTTGGGCTAGGATTGTACAGTATGTATGCTTTTGTCTTTGCATCTGTGTTTATCCACCCAGTCTCATGTAGATCAGTGTGAAACATTGTCCCAACATTGCTTTGAACTGTGTTGGCGATGTCTCTCGAACACAGCATGGTGCTTATAAGCACTGTCACGCAGTTCCCCCGGTCGCTGAACTGAGATCTTATTTGGATTGAAAATTGGTATACAACACCTAAACAATGAAGCCGTGTGTAGAGAAGGATATTAGATTGCAGAGATGTTCAAGTGAAGTTTGTTTTTTGAATTAGACTAATTTCAATTAGAATTTATTTTCGTGAATAGAAAAGTGAAACACATTTTAGGTGGCTATTATGAGATTACACAGGTCTGAAATGAGGGATTCAGATAACCAAACAGATAGCAGGATTTTGTATGTTTTTATTGATTGATGTGAGTAAACTAAACGTCAGTCTGTGCTGTGTTGTGAATGCGTGTGTGTGTGAGCAGGTCTCGCAGCGACGCTGGATCCGTTTCCTTCCCTTTTGATCCGGAGACATCGTCGGCTCGTAGGTCCTCGTTTCTGTGGCGCGTCCTCTGGGTCGCACTGCCTCTCCAGCTCTTCCTGCTCCTGTTAGTGATCTTCGCCTTCCTGCTGCCAATGACTGAGGAGGACTACTGTTCTCAATCCAACAACTTTGCTCATTCCTTCTACCCGATGCTCAGCTACACTAACGGACCACCTCCTGTGTAGGCTGACTGTAAGAGCGTTCCATTTCAGTATTCTTGCATCAGTATGACTAGAATTGGAATCTCGTTGATATCCTTTAAAAGGTCGATCATGTTCGGAGCAAAAAACTGATCTTGGTCATCCATTTATTCTGCAGAAAAGCAGCTGCCATCTACAGTTAATATCTTTGTGTGTAGCACATAGGATCAAGCATACCACTATGTTACTCTGCGTAATGCTGTGTCGATTAAGATGCATCTTTGGTGTAACTAAACTGAAGACACTGTTTTTGCCCACGGGGGACATTGCTGGATGAATGAACTGAAGATCAACTCAGTGGCATATACGTACATGTTGTATTTCTCTAAAGAGATCTGTCAGTGGACAGCACCAAAGTTTAATGCTGACATATAGCCTGTGAATTTGCTTGTAACTGGAACATTTGTAAACAAAAAACAAAAAAACATTTAATATATCTTACATTGCAATTATTTTTTTATCTTTATTTTGGCATGCAGTTCTGATCTTTGCTTTTATTTACTTATATCTTTCAGTTTGTCCATTTTAACTTGAATTGATTCATGTAATGTTCATTTAAACCAAGTCATGTGTTTTAATATCAAAGCCAGACACATTTCAAGAGTTTAATCTTCAAAATCAGTCACCCATGGTCTTTATACATTTTGCTGTTTTATTTTTTAAACAAAATATAAAATATGACTTTACGATTGAGAATTATGACATATAGAGCTATTGTATATTTTGTATGACCGTCAGTTCAGTATCAAATGTATAACAGTCCAGGATTATTTAACGTGTACATAATTGTTAAAAAAAAAAAAATATATGAAAAATGTATGTATATGTGACCATCAAAAACAATGAATGCCAAATCCTCATGTTGATATTTGTCTTTGATTTGATGTGATTTTACATGTCTATTATTTGTTCAGTGAATCATAATAGGAAAACATGGTGTTTGCTACATTATTGGATTCTGCATTTAAAATACTTTTTAAATCACTATAATACATTACATTTTAAGTGCAGTTTGGCTTAAGTGTAATGTATAAATCTAGGCTTCGTGAAGGGGAAGTGCATCCCCTGGATAAGCAGACCTGGAGGTAGAAAGATCCAAGGAGGAGCTGTCAGGAAGGTTCTGGATTTGGGGGAGATGAGGCCTCTGGTGAGTAGGACAGTGCCAGGGCATATTAACATGATGATGAAGGTGGTGATGGTGATGATGAGCGTGAAGAAAGTTTTCCAGTAATTTGATGATTTCATAATTTGGAAGAGCTAGGGATGTGGCATCCAGACCCAACATCTGGGAAACAACCATCCGGAAGTCCACCAACTGAGAAAATGGAGGAAAAAAAACATGTTGAGTTTGATTTTAAGAGCATAATATCAGTACAGAAAAATACACATCTACAATGTGAGACAGGAGCGTTGGAGGGGGACAACCAGGTTAAAAGTTGCAGAAGAAAACTCCCGCACACTGTCTAACTTGCAAAAAATATATAAAGTTTAATAATAGGCAATGTTTCGGTACTAGACCATCTTCAGGCAAGAGCGTAATATCCCCATTTGAATCTCTTTCTTTGTTCAAGTGTTTTTTATTACTCGTCAAAATTCCCTCACCTCTCTCTCCCTCCCAGAAAGCTGGGTAAGGCTCTGTCTGAGGGTGTTGAGTTGTTGCTGGTCCTCTCTGGTCTTCATCTCTTGGTTCTGCAGGTCTGAGCTCACTGTGTTCAGCTTCTTCTCCACCTTGGCCTTCCCGTCCACCAGCTGATCCAGCCTCTTTTTCTGCTCCTGCATTGTCTGACTCTGTTCCATGACTTTCAACTTGGCACGTCAGACAGAGGTGTTCAGTGAAGCAACTGTTATTCAATGGCTGTATTGCTCTTGAATACTTTGATACTTAAAAAATATACATTGTTTTTTTAGAACCAACCTGCTTTACATAATATGTGCACAGTTACAAAGCATTACCTCCTCCTTTCACCCACACATACACAGATATAAACATAAATACATGATATATTATGAGGCGAAAATGCCTCTGGAGTTACTTTTTTGGGCCTGAACCCCTCTCCCCTCTACCTTGAGCTCATTGGTGTGGGACAGCTGGGCCTTGAGCTCAGTGTTGGACAGCTTGGTAGCCTTCAGCTCTCCTTGGAGACGCTCCAGTTTTTTCTGCAGCCTCCTGGCCTCCAGATGAGCATCATCTCTCACAGCCAACGCTGATCGACTCCTCTTCTCCTCCTCCAGCTCGGACACCTTCTTCCTCAGGAACTGGATGTGGAGTCCTTTGCTCTCTAATTGGTCTTTCTGTGACTTAAACTGTTGGGAACAGGAATACTATTACAGGTGTATTTGCCAATCATGCCAACAAAACAACTATTTTGCATTTGTGCATTTGGAGACTCTGCACACTTTTAGAAGCTAGCAATTGGTTATTTAAAGCCCTTTGTAATATCTAAAGAGAAATACAGTAATGACAATAATTTAGCTCCAGTAATAACAGCACTACCTATTTGTGTAGCCTACCTTTCGCTGTAGACTGTAGGTCAGACTTTTGCTCTCCAACAAAGCACTTGTCTCTTGTTTAAGAAGCTGCTCTGCACGTGACAGGATGAGTTTTAGCCTCATGTCGGAGCCTAGATCCACAGCAATACTGTCAACTTTCATTGTCTCTGACAGCTGTTCAAGGAACTCTTCATACTGTTAAAAACAAAAAAAAGTTAAATCGATATATGTCATAGGACTAAAGACCTGTTATTGTAACTTCATTTCTCCTGACTTTACTCACATGCTGTTTGCTGTGTCTCAGCCCGTCACGATGCATATCTGCTGCCAGCAGCTCAGTCTCCAGACCTTGCAGCCTCTCCCTCAGGTCCTGGACTTGCTGCTCTGCAAGCTGAGCCCTTTGCAGTGCACTGTGCTGGAGCTCCGTCTGCTCGCTCAGCTCCTCAGAGACATGGCACAGCCTGGCCTCCATCTCTGACAAAGACTACCTCCAAAAAATGTAGTAAGGATGCTAGTATTTATCTTAGAGTGCCTCTTTAAGACAGAGACCCAAGATGTATTGTAAAGGTTAATGTGGAGACCAGTGTTGTAAAGTAACTAAACACATTTACTCCAGTGCTGTACTTAAGTAAATTTTTTCTGTACTTGTACTTTACTTGAGTATTTTAATTTCATGCTACTTTATACTTTGTACCTGACTTCATTTTTTTGACAAATGTAGTTACTAGTTACTTTGGAGAGCAATATTTAAATCTATAATTAACATATGAAATACATGTTATGCGTAAATTAAACCACCCAACAGTATATAAAATGAGTAAAATTGGCTCTACCACAGCCAGCTACAATATTAAAATGCTGCTTACATGTTATTGCACCAGAAATAATAATCATAGTCATTGAAAATATTACCCATTTAAAGAAGTGAGAGTATGTTCAAAAGCCGTACATACAGCTATGACATGTTTCAGTTCATTGCCTCATAGGGCCAAAACTTGTAATAAAAAAAGAACTTTATTGTGAAGCCAACGCGTTTCGATTTAGGGACTACATCGGCTTAGGAACCTGATGAGGGCCACAGGTTGGTCTCACAATAAAGTTGTTCATAAGTTGTATTGACCTTTTAAGACCTATTTCCTTTCTCCGTGAACCTGGAAGTAGGTGAAGTTGTGTCAGAAATCCCTACTCACCTTATTGCAGAGGTTATCCAGTTGGTGTAAAACATCTTCCTCTGTGGGCAGGATGACATTCTCAGACTTCCGCTGCAGCAGGCCTGCCACCTTTTTCAGGAACATCTGTAGTTTCTCCTCAGCTGCCTGGGTCTCTCCTTGGCTGTAATGTAGCTTTCTTTCAAGCTCCTCCACTTGTTTCTCCAAACAGTGGGACTCTCGCCTAGCTGCCTCTATGACTCTCTTGCTGGCGTCAAGCCTCTCCATTAGGGTTCCCTTCTCCATCTCAACACTCTTCCTTCCCACCACCAGACCGTCTAACTCCTTAAAGAGGTCAAAACACCACAAAGAGTCACACCACACAATGTTGGGATGTATATATGACACAGTTAAAAACGTACACATGGAGGGTATTTTACAGGCTAATTTCAGTATTTATATGCTCAATTTGACTATGATTAAACCAACAAAATAAATCAATAAAATATTGACTATATTTACCCACCACAATGTATTTCATCATGTGTGGAAAAGGCTAAAACCTTTATTTAAATATCACTGGAACAGTTGGAAAAAAATCCCAGATACTCATTTTTTGGTGTCAGGACATAATTTGTAATTTGTTAATAATGTGTACTGTCAACTAATTGTACTGTAAACTTAGTTAGGAGAGTTTAAAAGCTGTGTAAGTACCTCTTTGAGTGAATCGAGTGCTGCTGCACTGCCGGCAGCCTTCCTCCTCTCTCGGTCCAGCTCTGCCACCAGCCTCAGCACCGTCTCTCTGCTGGCTTTACACTCCACCTCACAGGACTTCACACTCTCCTCCAAAACAGCAATCCTCATCTTCAGCCTCTCCCTCTCATGGGACTGGTCCACATAACAATTAAAAGAACATTAAAAAGTTACTATAAATTGTAGGACATTTTTACGTTTATAAATTAAAATTGCCAACATTAGGTGCAATACCCAATAACACATATGTACAATAAAAGAGATGTCAAATTAATTTCTGTCGTGTTGGCATAGCCTACCTCATCAGAGTTTTCCATAACTTCCATAATTGAAAGGTCTTGCAGAGGAAGTGAATACAGCAGAGACTTGTCTCTGTTTTAAGAAGTCTCCTGGCAACACCAAACACATGCTTTACCAGGCTCCACCAGAGGGGGTGCTGTAGCTGAGAACGTCTTCCATCTGGAGACTATCAATTACACACAAAAATCTAAATGCAATTTATAGCTTATCAGGTATTTAACAGGTCAGTGAAACGCATGACATAAGATCAAACAGTAAAAGATCAAAAGCAAGAAGCTGATGGAGATGCAAGGTGTTAAGTTTAGACTTTCAGTAGCTCTTCCAACTCACCATTGCATTGTCTGAAGTTGTTTACGCCTTCACTATGAATAGTTACATGTAGATTGTATGGCATGTTACTGTCTGTCGTCTACTAGCCATGATGGTAGTTGACACTTGGTCAGTTTGATACTTTCTGCATTGCATTGCGGAATAATAATTAAAGTAGACCATAAAGAACACTTAACAATGACAGACACAATAAATAGTGGACTTTAAACTGAACCCCTAAAATGAGGCAATGTCTATACTTGACCCCTTCTCGGTGTGGACATGAGTGTTTTTAAGGAAAGGTGAAAATATCCACTATTTCAAAAGAAAAAAAAGCAAATAAATAAAGAAAAGTCAGAAAAAAATTAACAATTTGGTTAATTACAAGGTGGTCTCTCTACCTGCAGGTTGGACACTGCTGGCCATGTCAATATTTCAAATATAAATAAAATAAATATACATATATATTTTAGGGGGGAATTCTTTTTCTTTATTGGACAGCGAAAGGTCAGGAGCCACACCCCTAGTAAATTATATTTGATATAGCTCAAATAACCTAAACCTAAATATGGCCATGTGATTTTAGGGGTACACAACTGGACTTGACTTATGTTATACAAAAATTATTTAATAATTTAAAAAAATATTTATACTATTTATATATATAAAAAAAGCTCCTCCTGGCTACAACCATAACAGTCTATGGCTACTACCCTGTGAAAAAAAAGCGAGCAATGGACAACGTCCCAGCCTGCCAGTCACTACTCTGGGCAAACAACATTGGCAAACAACGCTGTGACGTTGCCTCAAAACAGGAAATAAGCAGTTAAAAACTTTATTAACAAATACAAACACGCTTCCTTGGTCTGTCATTCCTTTAGCTATGTTAAAGTCCACCGTTATATTATAACATGCTCAGTATAACTGCCGCTTTCTGACACGTTGAATCATTGTTAAAGTCGACTCGTGTTAAGTCGCTTCATTTTCATTTACCGGTAAGCTAACCAACGGCTATCGGCCACATTTCAGCGAATTTGTAACGTTAGTAGCACGTTAACCACCTCTGTTGGCTTGTGCTTAAACTAACTCGGGATATAGAACCGTAATTGTTTTTCGTGTATTATTCACAAAGTGTATTTAATATGGACAAATCGTGACACGGCTAATGTTACTAGTGAGGCTATTCATAGCTAGCTAAAGTAGTCAAGGTCAGTTTAGCTTGTTTTGGCTCCTATTAGATATAAGATGTCTCAAATGACATATTTAAGTGTATATACATTTGCTAATAGATCCAGTTTTTTTTTTTTACAGAGTTCTAATGCATGCAATGTTAAATTGGAGCATAACCTATGGTGCATCACTGCCAGCTGTTAACTGTGTTGCAGCCCACCTGTACAGCTGTCTATGGGAAGATGCTTCTCCGGACGTTGTGGTCCAGATTGGGAGCTCAGCTGCATGTAGAGAGGAAACCAGTCTCCAGCTGGGCCTCGGCCCATCTCTCCCAGTCTATCCAAACACACCAGTATGAATCCAAAACCAGGACTTACTCAAACTGGTCTGGCCCAAGGACCACTCTTCACCAACAGCAGACGCTTACAAGACATGTTCCGCCTCCTTTAGTTGGATTTAAAAGTATTTGCAGCAATTTGTTGCGTGACCCTGGGATGCTGACTAAATATGGAAGTGGACAGAAGCGTTTTTATTCACCTGATCTTGTGAAGTCAGTGTTAAAACCAAGTTTAAAACCAGCAGCGGTGCCTGGAAAAAGGGTTCCCAAAGGACCGAGAACAAAACAACCTTCTAGAGCCAATCAGCCTTCCCTGAACATGGACGAGGTGATTCAGCCATCGTCAAATGCATGACTGATCTTTTTAAGTGTTGGTCTATACATGTCTTGTTTTTGTTTTAATGATTATTTCATCCCTGTGTTTCTCTGTAGGATATGATGCAATGTATTGCCTTTGCAACAGCAGATCAGTATCATTTGCCAACACTTTGCCACGACTTGGTAAGCCACGGCTTCCATGAGATGGATTTACCAAGAGGTATTATTAAAAAAATGATTCATAGATTACAACTTTCCAGGGAATTAGATGTGATATATGCTGCTTGGAACAGATAACACATTTTATGACAATCATGTTTTCATTTCAGATGCCTCGAATGTGCTGGTGATAAGCACAGACATGGCTGCAAAACCAGACGACGATGCTCTAATGGTCTTCTTCAGGTTGAAATAAAGTAGTCTGTTTTCAAATTACCGTATGTTTGCATGTATGTATGTATTGGCATTAGTATTTAAAAAATGTAAAAGATACCCAACCATAGTTACAGTGGTTTTGTAACTATTTTTTTTTTAATTTCTCTATCTAAAATTTAAGGGAAGGCTCTGTCGTTTTCTGGAATGTTGAAGAGAAAACGGTAACCAAACTATATATATTTTATTAAGTATACTATTTCAGTAATTGTAATTCTTGTTTATTTCTCAACTGTAGCATATGAATTCAATAAAGGATTTTTTTCCTTCTGTCTTTACAGTTGAAAAGGGTGATGAGAATATTGGAACATCATGAAATCCAGCCCTATGAAGTAGCATTAGTCCACTGGGAAAATGAGGAGATTAACTACACTGTTGGAGAGTATGTTGATCTTCACTTACTCACTCGCACTTGTTTTTGTTTATTTGTACTTTCAGACTCTCTTTAGTTTTTATTAAATTAATTAAGTATTTTCTTCTTCAGGGGAAACACAAAGCTTGAGCGCGGCAACTTTATTCTGAGTGACAAGATGGATCAACATGAAGCTGTTCTGGAGAAATTTGCATTTTCAAATGCACTATGTTTGTCAGGTGAGAACTTGTACTTGAACTATAAATCACAAGGATTTGTATTGTTATGTCACATAACAATACAAGTAGTAGCACTGTACTGAGCCTCTCTGAGGTGTAACCTTGTCCTTTCTTTTCCAGTGAAGCTGGCGATATGGGAAGTGTTTTTAGACAACTTTGTAGAGTCAATTCAAACAATTCCAGAGGTACAGTGGACACTTAACAGCAATCACAAATACATTCTGAATGATTGATTATATATAATGGTTGTTTGTTTGTGCGTAAGGAAGATCATGCATCAGTGCTCCCATTAATGCTAATGTCCTGATCTATTTTTCTTTTCCTCAGACGCTTAAGTCTGGCAAAAGAGTTAAGTTGTCCTCTGCAGAAGTTATGAAGAAGATAGGCGAGCTTTTCACATTAAGGTAAAAATTAGCAGTTAATCCCGAAGGAATTGCAACCTTTTTATTTTAGTTTTCTTTACAGCAAGATAACACTTTCCAGTTGTTTCAGCTTTCAACCTCAGATTCGTATTTGTTTTTGTCAATTCAGTTTGTGTCTTCCAGGTTATCAGTAACAGAAATGTTTTGACATACTCGTATATTATTGTAATTGCCACCCATTGTTATGTCAGTTTCTACATTCAAAATACTTTGTCAAACAACTCGAGCTTTAAAGGCGCTGACACACCAACCCGATTATCGGCCGTTGGACAGTCCGGCGAGGTCAGTGACTCAATTCTGTTCGGTGTGTTCCGTGCCGTCGTCAGTCGGAAGAGCTGTCGGCATTCATTTGGGCCGATTTGACTTGTCGAATCGGCCAGTGGGCGGTCAGACTCAATGACCAATCTGATTGGTGGAGTGCTAACCGGGAAATGACGAGCGGGATGAGCTTGACGAACGCCTCTCAAAATCTGACGAAAACCTTTTAAACTGACCTTTGTCGATCTGAAATGAAGACAGATTCAGCAACTGTACGGTCTATTTCTTGCTTTAAATGTTTTCATAAACACGTTTCGGTGAACTATTTTCGTAAAATACAAGATCCTATTCCGAGCGAGCCACCATTATGGTCGGTTTTGAAATTTGGGAGAAGCCAGACCCACGTGACGCGTTCGTCCAATCAGCTGCCGGTTTTAATTTTTTGGGCGACAATACAGATTAGCGCCGCCTTCTGTTATGGAGACGTATTACGTCTCGCGCATGCACAGAACGGACGCTCCAGTCGGCGGCACTTCGGTGTGTTCCGAGGCACTTTTTTGACCAACTCGGGTTAGTGTGTCAGAGCCTTAAGAAATTCTACCAAGTATTTGCAATTGCAAAAGCTATTGTAGGTGTACTGTTGTATTTCCATACTCCAGGGTGACAGACTCTGTTTAAAGCCTTTGTGTTTATGTCCTCCTCTGACAGACACTGTATAAACCTGAGATCTGACCTGCTCCTCACACCTGATTTCTACTGGGACCGAGAAAACCTGGAAAAACTTTACGATAAGACCTGCCAGTTCCTCAGCATCAACCGCAGAGTAAATGTAAATAAAGCTGCTCCAGAAAAATAATGTTGCACCCTAGTTGTGATCAAAATTGTAAGAGAGTCATACTTGGTAAGAGGCACATGCCTTGTTTCTGATCTAGACACATTTTCTGTGTTTTTAGGTTGTGAACGAGAAGCTGGAACATTGTACACAGTTGACAGATCTGATGAGGAGCCACCTCAGTGAGAAGCACAGCTTGAGGTTGGAGTGGATGATAATCATCCTCATTGCTATTGAGGTAAGGAAATATAAGAGTGTGCCCTTTTGTTTTTAACATTAATTCATCAGACAAACCTAGCATCTACACCTTGCAAACAACCTTCCACTGTTGGACATTGGCTAGTCTACTTGAGGTATTTAATTAACTGATGCGATGCCCGTTCAAAACGTGCCTCTTTGAAGCGGTTTGCTTGGCCTCCAGTATTGCTGCTTGTAGCTTTCTCCAGAACCATTGTACCCTGAGATAACTTACAGAAGGACCCCAAAGCAACCCAGTTGTATACTACTCACCTATGGTGTACTTCAACTTCAGAGGAAAACATTGTACTATTACATTTACCTGACAGAGAAATGTTACTGGTTACCTTGCGGATTCAGATTTTACTCACAAAATACCACTAATAAAATATGATGCATTATTATTCATTAAACTATTCAGCATATATTATATATATGTTGAAAGCTCCTGCTTAACAGATGTTAAGTCAATTTAAATACATTGATGCCTCTTTTTGACTCTTCACTTGAAGTAAACATTTGAATGCAAGACTTGTGCTGTGCGGTATTAATAGTTTTAGCCTACTGTTAATAGTCTTTACTAGTATAGTAGTTTTACTTCTACCACTGCCAATACCAACATTAACAACTCATTACGTTTTTTTAGTGTGGTTTTAGTCGATGAAAAATTATTACTTTTAGTAAAAAGAAAAATTCTCCCGGAATTTTGTCAGCTCTTTTTTAAGGTTTTTTTAGGTTTATTCCTGGGTCAAATATCCTATCAGATTATATTTAACATTTCAGTTTTCTAGTCTCGCCAAAACCAATCATTTTTCTTATCATTTAATCAAACTGTTTTCACATAAGATTTGATCTGATATACCTTATGAAAAACACAGGTGAATACCAACACTTCAGCTGTTCAACTGACTTTAGCAGTAGATAACTGACACTGAACTCTCCTATTGTAATAACAGACATGTAAACTAACCACATACAGGGTAGAAACGGAAGCAGTGAAGCTAGCGTTGTGCGCCGCTGTTGTCACCATGGACGTAATATAAGAAGTTGTCGCTATGGGAGTTAATAAAAGTTTGTGGGCGGAGCGCCTGGATGGCTCACCTGGTCGAGCGTGCACCCCACGTCCTAAGGCACAGTCCTTGGCGTGGCGGCCGCGGGTTTGGTTCCGACCTGCGGCCCTTTGCTGCATGTCATTTCCCCCTCTCTCTCCCCTTTAACACATTCAGCTGTCCTGTATCATAAAGGCCCATAATGCCCATTTTGGTTCATGCTGGTTGAGATTACGGAGCCTTTACTACAGTAGTTTGCATGCATTAGCTCAGAGGGCTAACTTGGCTTGTTTACTTTATTAGACTTTGTTCAGTTAAAATGCTTACAGCCTTTTTAAGTTGGATAACATTACAGTTATTACTTGTTTTTCTTGTAGGTTATGTTTGAACTTGCAAAAATGATCTTCTAATCTGCTACTCCAACAATGCACACATCTTTAAAGGACACTTGGAGCTGTGAAGGAAGAATGCTGCACTATGCAAAGGTACTATGTCAGTGATATGTTACAATCTTTTCTGGAAGCAACTGAAATCATGAAGTGGACGTGAATATTATATGAATATATTTTCTACCATTTCTTTACTGTTTTGCTGAATATCATGGCTTATGGCTCAGTGGGACTTCATGCTTTTTGAGATCACCTGAGCACACAAATGTTTTGTTTGCTGAATGTATGTTGAACAATGTTCATTTAATTTTAATCATTATTAATTAATTATTTGCAAATATCAATGAATTGTTTTCAGTATGAAAGATACTGGTGTTTAGAGGAACGCAGAGACTCACTTCGACATGTGGGATTCTTGTGACTGAAACACTAGCGGTAGAAAAAAGACAAGACAACAGTATGCAATATTATACTGTATTCAAATTCATCAAGTTCAGGAACTCCAACTGTGAGTTCTGTGTTAAAAGATGCAATAAAGTGTTTTAAATGTTTGTCAGTTATGTTTCAGTGTTTGCATGTAAAATATCAACTTGAGTAATTATTAGTTCAGTGGAATGTCTAAAACTAACTTATGGTCACCAGAAGTTTCAATATACAAGAATAATGTCCAATACAAGAAGTACTTGAAATATACAGGTATGAATTTATTCAAATAAAATAATATTTAATTCGTAAAACACTGGTAAGTATATAAACATATAACTCAGGTTTATCATATGTATTTTGTCATTAGTTAACATCACAGATCAGCAAGAATTTTCCATAAAAGTAAATATATGTGGGGGGGTGGTGACAAACGGCTGACTGTCATCACCTTTAAGATCATTGAGGCTTACACACAAACTGCTGGGAACTAAAACAGGATGGGTTAAGCTGTCAGCATTATTTAAGGCTCTGCTGAGTATAGTTGATATTAATGATAAATATGTATGTGAAGATTAATTTAACTTCAAATAATATATTGTGTAAATTAATACTTTTTTTAAAAACAAAGATGTGCCATGCTCTTAAAACTTGTCACAGTAGAAATTATTGTAGATTAAAAATAATTTCTGCCTGTATAAGCATTAAAACAGTCATTATGTACAAGATAATATGCAGTAATACTAGTATGTTCATGTCTACCCATTGGTTTTACCTGCATACATCCCATGGGAACATAACTGAAATGATTGATTGAACAAATGAATGACATAACACTTTATGAACAAAGATGATACATAGTAAAGGCTGTGAAATAGCTACATATACTAACCTACTAGTAGCATCCTTGTGTGTCAAGATAAATGAACATTTGTCCTGTGCCTGGGTCACATACATTATGAACACTTTTTTTTTCTTCTAGTACTTACACAAATGAATTTGAAGCACAAAACCGTTAACAAAACTGGTATTAATCTCTTCGACATATACATTCATTTTTTTTTAAGATCAATTTTTTATTGGTTTTATATTTTTGAACATACAGAACAGACAATTGATCAAGAACAACAACCCTCTCGAGGAAAACAAAAACAAACAGAACAGAAATCACACCTTGCCTAGTCACTCTCTAGTTCTTGTGATGCTGAGGTCATTAGGACTGATACTTGAGCTGCTGCATTTTTCCATAGGTCAATAGTTGATGATTTGGCTTTGTTAATCCTTGCTGTAGAGAGCTCAAGCAGAACTATGTCTAGGAAATACGCCAACCACTGTTTTATACAAAGCGAGTGGGGGGGGCAGCGCTGAGCTGTCATTTTCTTGGTCGCAGTTGATCCAGCTAGCCAAATTTTCTGCTGTCTCCCAAGCAGATGTAATTTAGAGTCATCATTAAGTAACAAAACAATCTGGTCAGTAGGGATTAGATATCATATCACATCAGATATTATTGATGTTGTTTTATATCTCTTAAATCTTTGAAAAAAGATGTATAATTGAAAAGATCTGACATGATTAGTAATGCGAAATTGCACTACATAGCAAACAACTCATTAGATTTGTTGAAAGAGACCATTGCAAAATGGATGTAGTTAACTGTCAAACCTCTAGAATCACACCGCATGTCTCCTGAGCCAAACCTAGCACTTTTCTAGTTGATACTTGCCAGACCTCTCATTAATCACACACTTTGTAATAATTATAATACTACTACTGATAATAAAATAAGCTTACAAATCAAGTAGGGCTGCAACTAATGATTATTTTCATTGTGGATTACTTTCTCAAATAATCGATTAGTTGTTTGGTTTATAAAATGCCAGAAAATGGTGAAAAATGTCGATCAGTGTTTTTCAAAGTCTAAGATGACGTCCTCAAATGTCTTGTTTTGTCCACAACTCAAAGATATTCACTTTACTGTCATAGAGGAGTGAAGAAAATAAAAAACATTCACATTTAAGAAGCTGGAATCAGAACATCTTTCCTTTTTTGTTATAAAAAAAGACTTGATTTATCAATTATCAAAATAGTTGGCGATTAATTTAGTAGTTGGCAACTAATTGATTAATCTTTGCAGCTCTAAAATCAAGACAAGTTTCAACAGTAAATATTGGTATATCTCTTGTTGAACATAATGTCAAATAAAAGCAGCAAATGCTGTTTCCTGTGTTCTTCTACCACTGTCAGTGCTACTCTTTAATGGCTTTTTGAAAACTTCTTACAAACTTGAGGCTTCCTTTTTGATTGTCCAACCTTGAAAGGAAAAACAATGTAGCATGATATTAATGAATTTGGATGTTCCAGTTAATGTGCATGATTTCAGTGTAAGATCAAGTTGATTACTGGGCCAAATATTGTAAACATTACACTAAAACAAGAGCAAAGGGAGAATCTCACCGGTTAGTGACACTGAAGTTGAGTGAAATTAATTCCGCTCCATCGTAGTGATGCTTGCAGTTTGAGTTTCAGAATGCTCAAGTGCAACAGCAAAATCTTCATCATCACTCTCAATTTCACATTTTCCATCTGCTTCCTTTTCACTTTCTTCTTCCTCAGTTATGGAATTAGGAGCCATTTCAACCTCATCTTCAAGTCCTGCCTTTTCTACTTGCTCGCTTTCTGTCCAACGTTCAACAGATTCCTCCACCTTATGAAGAGACACCTCTGTTTCCTCTTGAGTGGAAATGTCTTCCTCTGCATCCATCCACACATCCTGGTCATTTTCCTCCTCTTTTTGTTGAACAGGCGTTTCTGCTTTTGTTTCTTGTTCACAAGCTTCAGAGAGTACTGGCTGACTCAGGAACACGTCTCCTTTCTCTGCTTGCCTTACTGGTTTTATTGTTTCTGTTGCCTGGACACTGGAGGTTACTCTCTCTGTTGATTCGATTTGTTCTACGGGTTCAACTGTTTTCATTGCTTGGATGCCGATATCCAGCAGTACAGGCTGAGTCGTGATCACAGCTCTTTCTGTTGAATCTAAGTTTGCCACTGGTTCTGTTGCCTGAACAGCGACCTCCTTTAGCTCTGTCTGTTTTTGGCTCTCAGCTCTTCGTGTTGGATTTATTGGCTTTACAGGTTCTACTACCTCTACTGCCTGAACTCTGACCTCAGACACTTCTGTCTTTTTCACGGGTTCATTTCTCTCTGTTGTAGATGATAGGGAAGCTGCTTTTGCTTGTCCAAACTGTATATTAAGTTTCAATTCAAAAGAAAGACTTGAAGGGGACTCCACATTACCTATTGAGGAGATTATTCCAGTATTTTGGGGGGCTACTAAGTTAGTGTTACTAAGTGTTACAATCGGACTTTGAGCAATGTGTGTAATTTGGGCTTCTTCATTAAATGTTTTCACATCTAATTCCTCTGATGATGATTTGACCTCTTTTGCTGTAACACCTGCTTCTGATTTTTCCTGTTTAGCTTTAGTTTCCTCCAAATCCTCTTTGTGATCATGGATAGAGCCATCTAAACTTCCTAGAATATCAGATGTTTGTATGAGATCCTTAGACACTTGCTGTTCAGTTGCAGAGACATCACTGATGACAGCAGGTGCTTCATCTTGTCTTTCTCTGATTGTTGCAATATTATCCTCCGTCACTTTTTGATCCTCCACTTCATTTGTGTCACTTTCAACCATCTCACTCACTTCTGTCACAGCATCTGGCTGTTTTATAACTTCTTGTTCCAAGTTATCAACCACTGATTCAGGTACTATTTCAGGTATGTTCTCCTTTACATGTTGAATAACTTCTTGAATGGTCACCTTGTTTTCCTCATTCATTAATTCCTTATTAATCTCTGGAGTTGCGGAGAGATTGTGTACCTTTTTAAGCGTTTCCTGACAAAAATATATGACTTCTTTGGCCTCTGTTACCCCTACCTCTTGCACTGTGTCCACAATTGTCTCAGCTGATTTTATATTGACATCGACCACCTGCACTTGAACTCTGTGATTGTCCTCGAACTCTACTGATGGCACATGCATCATCACAACCACACTGCCTTCCTCTGCTGTCTCAGCCACATCATCTTTCACTAATGGCGTGGCAGTCTCGACTTCCTCCTTGAACACTAGCTCATTTGTCCCTCTATCTATCAAGGGTTCAGTAACAGCTGATGTTTT
Source organism: Sander vitreus (assembly GCF_031162955.1). Classification (NCBI taxonomy): domain Eukaryota; kingdom Metazoa; phylum Chordata; class Actinopteri; order Perciformes; family Percidae; genus Sander; species Sander vitreus. Next base: position 7,634,939 of record NC_135874.1, on the reverse strand, counting down.
CTCTATCAAATCATCAGGTGTTGAAGCTGAGACATCTTTGAGATTACATGTGACTACTTGCGCCACTACAGCATGCTCAACTGCAGCAGTCTTTATCTCTCTTTCTTTTTCTACCTCTACACTGACTTGCACTGTACTGATATTCACTTCATGTTTGTCTACACAAGGTGCTGGGGTTTCTTCTGTACATGCAGTCTTTTCTAGGACCAGAACATTATTTTCTTCCTCATTAACAGAGGATACACAAACTGCTGTTAATGGTTGTAACTCGTCTTCAGGGATGCGTTCTTCCTGCTCAACACCAAGATCTTGTGTTATACTCACTATTTTCTGATCGTCTGTTATCTCTAAAGAGTGATCCAGTTGTGCCACAACTTCACTCTCAATTTCATCTATACTGACATTGACATTGTCTGGTTTGGGATCGTCTTTCACCAATATTTGCTTTTCAAGTTCCTTAGCACTATTTCTCTCAATACATTCTGTGACTACATCCACATACACTGATGTCCTTTCCTCAGTTTTGCTTTCAGTTACAATTTCTTTTACATTAGATAGTAATACTTCGGGTTCTTTAACATGTTCAGTTTTGGCAGCTTCCATTGGTAGTTTTTCTTTTGGCTCAGCCCTCACTTCAGTTTCTTGTTTGGGTTCATTTGTAACAGTTTCCACTGCTTGGATATCTTCTGATATTACTTCCTTTTTAAGTAATAGAAGGCTATCCACCCCTGAATCGAATGTGGCTGTTTGTATAGCTTGTATTACCTCTGGTTCTTGAACATGTTCTGCTTTGGAAGCATCCACTGGCTCAAGTGTCTCTTCAGTGAGAGGTATTGTTTTCTCTTTAGGTTCATCTGTAACTATTTGCTGCTTCTGGTACATCCTCTGATATCACCTCTTTTCCAAGTGATTGAACACTGCTCTCTGGAAGGTCCTCTGATATTAACACTTTTTCAAGTGATTGAACACTGCTCTCCTCAGAATCTAATGTGGGTGCTTGAACAGCTTCTAATACTTCTCCTGGTTCTTGAACATGTTCAGTTTGGGAAGCCACCACTGGCTCAAACTTGACTTCAGTGAGAAGTATTATTTCCTCTATAGGTTCATCTGTAATTGTTTCTGCTTCTGGAACATCCTTTGATATGACCTCTTCTTCAAGTGATTGACCACTGACCCCTTCTGGTTCTTGAACATGTTCAGTTTTGGCAGCTTCCATTGGTAGTTTTTCTTCTGGCTCAGCCCTCATTTCTTTTTCCTGTTTGGGTTCATCTGTAACTGTTTCCACTGCTGGTATTTCCTCTGATATTACTTTATTTTCAAGTGATAGACAGCTACCCACCTCTGAATTTAATGTGGCTGCTTCCACAGCTTGTAATAACTCTGGTTTTTTAACATGTTCAGTTTTAGCAGCATCCACTGGCTCAAGGTTCTCTTCAGTGAGAAGTATTGTTTCCCCTTTAAGTTCGCCTGTAACTGATGCTTCTGGAACATCCTCTGATATTAACACTTTTTCAAGTGATTGAACACTGCTCTCCTCAGAATCTAATGTGGGTGCTTGAACAGCTTCTAATACTTCTCCTGGTTCTTGAACATGTTCAGTTTGGGAAGCCTCCACTGGCTCAAACTTGACTTCAGTGAGAAGTATTATTTCCTCTTTAGGTTCATCTGTAATTGTTTCTGCTTCTGGAACATCCTTTGATATGACCTCTTCTTCAAGTGATTGACCACTGACCCCTTCTGGTTCTTGAACATGTTCAGTTTTGGCAGCTTCCATTGGTAGTTTTTCTTCTGGCTCAGCCCTCATTTCTTTTTCCTCTTTAGGTTCACCTGTAACTTTTGCTGCTTCTGGAACATCCTCCGATATTAACACTTTTTCAAGTGATTGAACACTGCTCTCCTCAGAATCTAATGTGGGTGCTTGAACAGCTTCTAATACTTCTCCTGGTTCTTGAACATGTTCAGTTTCGGAAGCATCTACTGGCTCAAACTTGACTTCAGTGAGAAGTATTGTTTCCTCTTTCGGTTCATCTGTAATTGTTGCTGCTTCTGGAACGTCCTCTGATATGACCTCTTCTTCAAGTGATTGACCACTGACCTCTTCTGGTTCTTGAACATGTTCAGTTTTCGCAGCTTCTATTGATAGTTTTTGTTCTGGCTCAACCCTCACTTCTGTTTCCTGTTTGGGTTCATCTGTAACTCTTTCCACTGCTGGGATTTCCTCTGATTTTAATTTCTTTTCAAGTGATAGACAGCTACCCACCTCTGAATTTATTATGGCTCCTTGTACAGCTTGAAATAACTCTGGTTCTTGAACATGTTCTGCTTTGGAAGCATCCACTGGCTCAAGTGTCTCTTCAGTGAGAGGTATTGGTTTCCTCTTTAGGTTCACCTGTAACTTTTGCTGCTTCTGGAACATCCTCCGATATTAACATTTTGTCAAGTGATTGAACACTGCTCTCCTCAGAATCTAATGTGGGTGCTTGAACAGCTTCTAATACTTCTCCTGGTTCTTGAACATGTTCAGTTTGGGAAGCCTCCACTGGCTCAAACTTGACTTCAGTGAGAAGTATTATTTCCTCTATAGGTTCATCTGTAATTGTTTCTGCTTCTGGAATGTCCTTTGATATGACCTCTTCTTCAAGTGATTGACCACTTACCCCTTCTGGTTCTTGAACATGTTGAGTTTTCACAGCTTCCATTGGTAGTTTTTCTTCTGGCTCAGCCCTCACTTCTGTTTCCTGTTTGGGTTCATCTGTTACTGTTTCCACTGCTGGGATTTCCTCTGATATTACTTTCTTTTCAAGTGATAAACAGCTACCCGCCTCTGAATTTATTATGGCTCCTTGTACAGCTTGAAATAATTCTGGTTCTTGAACACGTTCAGTTTTGGAAGCATCCACTGGCTCAAATTTGTCTTCAGTGAGAGGTATTGTTTCCTCTTTAGGTTCATCTCTAACTGTTGCTGCTTCTGGAACGTCCTCTGTTATTATCTCTTTTTCAAGTGATTGACCACTGCCTTCTTCTGGTTCTTGAACATGTTCAGTTTCGGAAGCCTCCACAGCCTCAAGTTTTTCTTCAGTGAGAGATATTGGTTCCTCTTTAGGTTCACCTGTAACTTTTGCAGCTTCTGGAACATCCGCCGATATTAACACTTTTTCAAGTGATTGAACACTGCTCTCCTCAGAATCTAATGTGGGTGCTTGAACAGCTTCTAATACTTCTCCTGGTTCTTGAACATGTTCAGTTTGGGAAGCCTCCACAGGCTCAAGTTTTTCTTCAGTGAGAGGTATTGGTTCCTCTTTAGGTTCATCTGTAACTGTTTCTGCTTCTGGAACGTCCTCTGATATGACCTCTTTTTCAAGTGATTGAACACTGCTCTCCTCTGAAGCTAATGTGTGTGCTTGAATAGCTTCTGGTTCTTGAACATGTTCACTTTTGACAGCATTTGCTTCTTCGTTTTCTGGCTCAACATTGACTTGAGTGAGGTGCTCCTCTGTCTGTTTGGGTTTTTCTGTAACTGTTTCTATTGTTGGAATGTCCTCTGATTTTACTTCCTCCTCTTGTGATTGAACACTACCCTCCTCTAAATCTAATGTGGAGGCTTGCACAGTGTCAAATGCTTCTGGTACTTTACCATTTCCAGTTTTGGCATCTGTTACTATTTCATCTTCCTTTTCTGGCTCCATGTTGACTTCAGTTAGAGGCACTGTTTCTTCTTTGGGTTCATATGTCACTGTTTTGGCTGCTGGGATGTCCTCCAATATTATTTCCTGATCTTTAACTTTAACTTGAATTTGATCTGTGATATTGTGTGTGATCTGATCTTCCTTTTCTGTCACAGTTTGGACTTCCTGCTCCATAGCCCCATCCTTAGTTTCATCTGCTACTATAGCAGCTGAATCTGCTTCTTGAGTGTCAATTTTTGGGGGCTCCGTTTTAGCTTGATGTGCCTTAACTAGAGAACCTTCATCTGGGACAATTTTGTCACCTTCAGGTAATATATCTTTAGACACAGCTGCATTTATCTCAGATGGGCATTCGACCAGATGATGGCTCTCATCGATACTTTCTAATTCTTTTAAGCTGTCTTCTTGATGTGTAATGTTGACCTCATGTACTTCATCACCAGCAATTTCAGCAGTGTGAAACTCTTCAGTAGGAACTTCAGATACAAACTCTGTGGAATATGCTTCAAATATGCTCTCTGTTTCAGTGGTAGCTGCAAGTTCATTAATTGTGTCCAATTCTTCAACATTTAGACCTGTGTTAATGGCAGTTGCATCTAATCTTCGGTGTATTTCCAGAATTGTTGGCTCTTCTTTTACAAATGTTTCAAGTATTTGATGCGAAACAGAAACAACTATTCTTTCTTGCTCATTTGAGCAAACTGGAACTGTGTTTGGGCTTATGGAAATTGTTTCAGCAACCTGATGCAGGAGCACATCTGTTTCCATGAAGTCATATTCTGCTGGTACTGGTGTTGTATTGCCAGATGTTTTTGAAGACTCTGAAGATAACTGGGAAACTGCAGAGATCATCTCAGTTTCATCTGCCAGGGTAATGTCTAATGGCTCTGGTGCAGTAATGGCCTCAGATGTGATCTCTATCAGGTCCTCTGCTATAGTGTCATCTCTAGCTGCCTCCTCAGTGGCTGAAGCTGGAGTGGCCTCCTCTGGGATGTCACTGAGTTGTTGTTTACTGATTGATTCTGTAAAATCACCAGGTTCTTCATTTGTAGCTGGGGGTTTAGACGCCTGATTTTCTAAAGCAACAACATTGTCTTGGACTTCCTTTACTTCAGTTTGCAGGTTGTCACAAGGTATGACTGGTTCAGCCACCTGATCTAGAAGGTCTTGCTGGAGATCATGGTCTCCTTCCTTGGGTATGTGACTTTCTATGTCTGCCTGTGTTTGTATGTGAACCTCAGTCTCAACTGTATCAAACTCAGACAATGGAACCACAGCTGGTGTCTCAGAGTCTTCATCACCTGAAGCTACGTCCTTATCAGCTTCATCTGAAGATACTTGGTCTTGCTTTTCGGCAGACTTCCTCTTTTTTCGTCCTGGTAGAAGTTTCTTTATTGAAAAGGAGGACTCATCTTGAGTAACTTCACTATCAGATTGTACATGATCTTTGCTTTCATCCTCATCCTTGGCTTTCTTTTTCGGGGTGACAAGTCTTTTCAATGATTTCCATGTTGACCCTCCATCACCCTCTGAAGAACTTCCTGCTTCTTTGGGGGAATAGGCTAACATTTCATCGATCTCATTAGAACTTTCTAGGGCCAATTCTGTACCATGTTTAGATCCATCATCTTGCTTATCAATTTGAAGTGTTTCGTCCTCAGAGTCTGAAGTTTTTCGGCTTCTTCTCCTGCCAGAGCCACACAAAACAGATTCCCATGAAACAGATGAGTCTTTTCGTTTTTTGCCTTCCTCTGTGCTGAGATCTGATATTTGCCCTCCTTCACTTGGTTTTGGTTCTTCTACTGAACCTGGGATTTGTGTCTCTTCATTACTTAAGGAGGATCTCTTTATGCGCTTTTTTGGAGTCACAAGTTTTTTGAAGGAAGCCCATGCACCATCCTCCTCTCCTACTGCCTCTGCAGAGTGTTGTGCACAACCTTCTTTCTGATTCTCAGCTGACCCAGTAGATGATATGAGCTGATCTGAAACATGTTCTCCAGAGTCAGACAGCTGTGCATCACTTGATTTCCTGCCTCTTTGCTTTTTGGATAGTTTCTTTAAACTAGACCCTGACAGCAGCCTTTTAAGAGGACTTGCTTGAACTTTGTCCTTCTCTTGAGAATTCAGAATGTCAGGCTCAATGACAGTGATGGTTGATGGATCTATGACAGATGCATCCATCACCTGAGCTGATACTGCAGACAGGATCTCCTCTTTAAGTATATTTTCTTTATGTTCTGTCTCAATTGCAGCTGCGTCAACACCTACACTAATCTCCTCTATATCCTTTTGTTTGTCTTGTACAGTTTGTTCTCTCGTCTCTTCGACCTCCTTTCCTCCCTTTTCTTCCGGTTCTTTGTCAGTTGTCTCATCTTCTGCAGGCTTCTTTTTCTTCCGTAGTCCAGAAAAGATTCCAGTTGTAAAAAATCTTTTAATTGGAGATACAACAACTTCTTCTTCAGGGCTACATGGAGATGTAGAATGTGACTCTTCTTCAGGTGTGGCATCCTGTTGTGCATGTTCTCCTACAGGTGAAGTCATTGCTGCATCTACATTATCAGATTCAACTTCCTCTTTGGTTTCTTCTGTTTTCTCCTCTGCATTTTCTAGAATGTCCGATGTAACGTCTGTCAGGGTAGGACATGTTGTTGAATCATTATCATAAGTCTCCTGTGTAATGTTCACATCAGCATTCTGTTCAGCATTCTCACTTGTGGTTTCTTTTGTGGTATCCTCGACGTCTTCTGCTCTGTTTGGTTCTCCCTTGTTGGTCTCATCAGGCACATCTGTTGCTATTTCACCTGAGCCCCTCTTCACTGTCAAATTCAAACCAATGTTTCTGAAAAATGTCCTAAAACTTTCATTGATGTCATTTTGCTTTGCATCCATTTCAGTCATTTCCAGGGGTACATCTTCATTAGGATCAGCTTCATTGGGTGATTCCTTTTCATTAATTTCAACATTTAATGGTGTTTCTTCTTCTTTAAGCGGCTTTTCTGTTTCTGAAACATCTTTGTCTGATGAAAGGATAGCTAAACCAGGAAATAAATGAAATATTAAAACTTGGATTGCAAGAACTGTAAAAGATGGAGATGACACTCTGAAATCTAACAAGTTACGGGTCAGCTCACAAGTCTCTGAGCTAGAGGTCAAGTCTTAAGTCTTTGAGCTAGAGTTCAAGTCAAGTCTCAAGTCTCTTGTGGTTATTAAGAGTGTTGTATGACCTGCTGTGTTTCATTCCAGGCTGCTTAGAACTAGGGCTGCACAATATATCGTTTTTTTATCCTCATCGCAATATCAACTGACGCAATATACACATCGCGAAAGGCTGAGACATATTGCGATAGACACTAGATTTTTTGTGTTAGTTGAAAGAAAATGTCAGTAGAAAATTACACTTTAAAAAGAAACTGTCATTCTTTTTTTAGTGGTGCCTTTTATATTCAATGCAATGCTCAATTTGTTTAGCAGAATACTGAAAGCAGCAGAAATGCAGAAGTGAGTAAACTTTAATATCTGTTTATTTATCACAAGTAATATCGTTATCGCGATATTCAACAACGTTATTGCATATTTTCCTCATAACATGCAGCCCTACTTAGAACACTGCATAGCTATATATAAGGAATTCAAAGCATTGCTGCCAGCGGGATGTAAATGATTACATATATCTATTACCACAAGTTTGGCAAATAAACAAATGCTCATTCATCTTTTCATAACATCTAATAAACGACACTCGGAGTTAATCTCCTGTAGGTTGTGGCTAAAGCAATAAGCAAGCTAACGTTAGATGGCCAATGCTGAGCTAAACATGATTGCTAACCTATGCAGGTATGTTTTCAGGTGCCTGATAAAATTTTATGTTGTTGAGCCAGAATCCTTTGTCCTGATACCACAGATTTAGCATTCAGCGCTTCTTTTGTTGGGGCTTGTTGTATGCAGTTTTTTTTAAAGCCAAAGCTTATGATCAATGGCACAGCAGCTGCCGGTGTGGTCAACATGTTTGTTGTCCTCTCTCTCTGTGGCCACGCGCAGCAGATATGTTACGTATTACTTATGTCTTTTGAGGAGGAGTCTCAAGTCAAGTCTCAAGTCACTGTGTGTGCGACTTAAAGGTGCTCTAAGTGATGTGACGCCTTTTTTAGGCTACAACATTTTTTGTCACATACAGCAAACATCTCCACACTATCTGCTAGCTGACTGTCCCCTGAACACACTGTAAAAAAAACGCGGTCTCTGTGGACAGCCCAGGCTCCACAAACGCCAACAAAAACAAACTGCGCCAACCTGCCCAACGAACCATAACAAACAGTGTTCCAGCCAATAACCGACAAGGAGGAGTTGGTTGAGTCATGAACAGGCATTGTGGAAGTAGCCTACTGGCTAATGCTGCTGCAGTGATGGTTCAACCAGCTCCTTCTTGTCGGTTATTGGCTGGAACTCTGTTTGTTATGTTTCATGGTGCAGGTTGGCGCAGTTTGTTTTTGTTGGCGTTTGTGAAGCCTGGGCTGTCTACAGAGACCGCGTTTTTTTACAGTGTGTTCAGGGGACAGTCAGCTCGCGGATAGTGAGGAGATGTTTGCTGTATGTGACGAAAAATGTTGTAGCCTAAAAAACACGTCACATCACTTAGAGCACCTTTAAGTGCGACTCGAGTCCAAGTCTGAAACTCAAGTCCCCATCTCTGTGCGTCTGTTGAAATTAGGCTGACATTGTCTGTCAATAAGCAGTAATAGTAATAGAGTACCCACCTTCTGCATCGATCTCATCCTCAAAGTGACCAACTTCTGCTATAGAGCCGTCTGCTTTTCCATTGATCTCAGAGATCTGCCCATTGTTTTTGAGAGGCTGAAACAAAGCACAAAACATAAAATGTACAATGTACCTTTGCTCCTGAGACAAATATTAGATTGTATGGAAGCTAGAAAATCTATTTCCCATCTTTTAGCAGTCAATTTTAAACATGTTCTAGTTTGTAATAGTAATTTCACTAGCTCACTATTTTTCAGTTAAAAGAAATGTATAGCAGCAACCATTTTTTCGTATGCTTTTAGCTGGAGAAAAATCTAAATAAATCCAACAGAATTTGTATTTCCATGAAACAAACAATTTCAATCTTTGATTAACTGGGGCTCCAATGTCCTATTTTGTATACAACAGTCAAGTCACTGTTGTGTGGGTGTGATGGTAGTCTTACAGTTAGACAACCCTAATTATCCAAATCTCAAATCCGTAAACCAGATTAGTCTAGAAAGTCTGAGCTGGTGAAAGTTTTCAACTACTGTGGAGAAACAACATAATTAAACAGCTGTTAGGGTCGTTTGGCACCTGCCTATACCTGCTAAGACTTGTTGGACATTGATAAAGTAGATTCTTTCCAGACAGTTTTTACATGTTTTGCCACAGCATGATACACAGTGTAGTGATGCACACTTTTTGTGTGTAATCGTTTTCGATGAATCGGGTATAGGTGTTATTTTGGTGGCTTATAGTGGCCTTTGACATTAAAACATAAAAATAAGACATAAAAACCCAACACTCTATATTTAAATTAAACATGATTATGCTAAAAATCAAAGACCATAAGTTGAGTATGGATCGCTGTGAGCTGATTTTCCAGTCTAATGTTCACCATTGTACATGCACGCACCTAGGTGCTATGCGGTGCTCATTGCTGTGAACAGGCATTGCTTTGTTTTCTGTCACACTGAACCAAAATGATTGACTGCCCTTAAATGGACTTTACTTTACTAAGTATAAAGCAGTTGAAATACAACCAAACTTTGGGGTTTTGCAAAAAAGAGTGCCAATAATGTGTGTGACAAAGAATACAACATTAAGCTAAAGGTGACTAACATTGAGAAACTATTTCTTCATTTTTTTTTTTTACTTACTTACTTGAAAACTTCAGTCTTTAGACTTTATTCAAAATGAAATGATCGCTTGTAACAGTGGCATACTTAGCATTCCATCCTAATAATGTAATCACCCAAGTCACAAAGGTTAAAGTTGCCATTAAAACAACACAGTCTCATGATTATAGCTCACAAGACATTAATAGCTACATTATTTTCATTCTCACAGTACAGTGCTGTCTAATTTACATCCTGCTCTGCATGAACCAGTGATCATGTTGTACACAAGTAATCGATGTTGCCTTCTGCTGAGTGTAGCAAAGGGGAAATTCCATCTCTCCCCTGGGCTTCACTCAGGTTCCTCTAAGAATGAAAGGTCATTATTCCTCCACACTGTTTCCTTTCATCTACCGTAAATGCAAACCTTTGCTGCTTCAATAAAACAGTAAAAAGAGGGTTTTCAGAAAGGCACCAACAGCTCAGACTACGTTAGCCTCACACTACCAAAGCAAAAGTTAATCACCAAGGGGGCATTCATGATTCCTAAACTTTGACAAAATAAGAAGTAAGTAGCACAAATGTTCAACAACTTATATGTTTTACTAGGAATTAATTAGTAATGGCTTTATTCTGCACCTGAATAAAGTAAGCTTGATGTGCTCAATGGCATTCATTCAAATGGGACAATTACTTCTTTTTTTTTCTTGGGGATAATGGATGTGTTGGCAAGCAGCACCTGCACTGACAACAACAAATTCCAGCCTCAGCATTTTTGTAACACACAGTTTTGGAAATATAAGAGGCTTTATACCAAATAATGTGTTACTGAAAAGCCTCAATGCGTAGATAAGAGGATGGGAAATCATTATAGATAAGTTTTTTTCTGTAAACGTGGTAGTTATCTGCAGTAAGCCTATGTCAGAAATCTGGATCTGTGGGAAATAAGATGATACCTCGTCTTCAATATTCTGCTCAGTCTGAGCATCATCCACTTTTCCGCTGTCCCCCTCAGCCGCTGCATCCTCCTTGCCCTCCCGATGCGCAGACTGAGCGTCTCCCATTATCGGAACTGCAGCGCGTCACTGAGCCGCTCAAGTGATGGGAATGTCCCAACTGTGCACTGAATAAAGCAATCCGGTAGCTCCGTGAGAGAGACGGGTTAGCTCTCAAATGCTGCAGCATGGATGTTGAGAAAGTCTTTTAGCCAAACACCTCCCAGCAGGATCACATGAGCCTGTGAGCCTGGATCGGCCCGGACCAGCCTAGAACGCCTCCCGCTGCATCAAAAAAAAACCTGCAGAGAAAACTCAGCGCGTCCTCAGATGAAGCAAATGTCCCAGCACCACGCGCGGACCTGCACCGGCGTGCACGTTCACGTCAGTGCACAGCTTTGTTTGAAGTTACAGCACTTTGAAATACTAAGTAGCCTATGATAAAGATTTAAAAATATATTTTCATTGGAAATAGAATGCAGCTGCACCAGATGAGTTGTTTCTAAGGTTGATGCAAACAGACTTAAAAAAGGGCTAGGCTGCCATATTATGTATAGCTTTTATTATTTTGACCATTTCTTTTTAAAAGAGACTTAGTCATTTCCCATAAAGCGAGGAAAACTGTCGAAGCAGTTGTGCTGGTACGTTAACATGGACTGAATTGTTGCCTGACTGGGATAATTGCATTCAGGATTCAGTTTATGTGATTAAAAGTCCTAAGACAAAGTGCATACTGAAAAAAAACCCATGAAGTAAATCATCTTGATCATAAATAAAGTGAACCTCTTAATCTCAATTTGTTTCATTCATGCACATATTGTGTATTCATCAGTATCTAAAACCTCTCGTGTGAAGCTTGAACCTGATCTTTTTGGGCGGAAGTTGGAGCTTCACGTCTGACAAATAAACAAGCAAATTCCATTAATCGCTCTGTCATGTCTCCTCATTAAAAGGGGAACTTGTTGTTGATAATGCTGCCGGATTTTGGTCGGTCTCATGGATTAATGTGTTAATCTGCTGTTGTCGTCGCTGAGAACAAGGTACAATTGTCCAGTTTTTGGCCAGTGAGGCCTGATCTTTCTCACACCATAACAGAAGAAGAATGAAGTGATTTTTGTTGTTTAAGGGTGCCTTATTAGAATACGGTGCTATATATCAAGTCAGGGAACTGTTAAACTGTGAGCTATTATACATATAAGTAGAATATTTGAACCCTTTTGAAAAGTACAGTTATTTATTAATATGTGGAAATTAAGAAGACGCTTTTCTGTAATGTTCTGCAATATCTTAATTCAGAACAAAAGTATTTGGATATTTTATGTTTATGTATTTTTACAGGTCATTTTAGGACACACAAGTTGTGAAAATGTAGTTGGTTGTAGTTTGGTTTCAGAAAGCATGCTTGATGCCTGGGAGTCATCAGGAGGTATCATGTGCATGATAAGTCATACTAAAATGATTATAAGGCTAATTAAAGGCCTGTTTTGAGTACCTAAAATGGATTGAATTGAGACACAAATATAATGCATTGAATCAAATTGAGAATTTTGTAAATCATAGATAGAGATGGTAAGTTTAAAGCAATATTAAACAATGCTGTCTAACACATCCGTCCACAGTCTGCCATAGGTTCAGTGGTGGAATCTAACTAAGTACATTTACTCAAGTACTGTACTTAAGTACAAATTTGAGGTACTTGTACTTCACTTGAGTCTTTTCTTTTCATGCCTACTTCTACTCCGCTACAGAAATATTGTACTTTTTACTCCACTACATTCATCTGACAGCTTTAGTCACTAGTTACTTTACACATTAAGATTTTTGCACACCAAACACATGTAGTCTATAAAATACAATGTTTTATTTCTAAATTAAACTACCCAACAATATACAGGCCTACAAGTCCAGCTGAAATGATTAGCTGATTAAATCTTAGAGTACTTTTACTTTAATTACATTTTCCTGATGATACTTACATACTTAGTTAAGAAACCTTTTCAATGCAGGACTTTTACTAACAGTATTTTTACAATATGGTATTAGTACTTTTGCTTAAGTAAATGATCTGAATACTTCTTCCACCAAAACCCTTTAAAATCTCTTCCAGCTGTTATTTCCTGTGTTTTCCAGTTCATTCATATTGTCCATTGGGTGCCAACCTCAGCACAGCCACGCATTTTGCAGGTAGTCTGCTCCATTATCATTTAACCTGCATTTTTCTGAGATGAATTTTAGAGAGGATTTTGACACAAGCAACAGGTTATTTATTATGTTTTAGTTTCCAGACAGCCTTAGTGCACAGGCAATAAAGCAAAGGCCTCAGTCTAGAGCTGAGCCAACTCTTCTTTTAAGTGAAGTAGTGGTATTTGAAGGAGCTTAACCCAGCATCCCCTTCCTGGTACTGTTTTCCTGTCAGCAGATATAGGAAGCTATCATTTTACTAATATTTCCCCATCTTTTTGTCTATACGTTAGTGGTCATTTAATCAGAGCAGATTATATTTTTAGTCAAGGAATTTCTGTCTCAGTTTAAAGAAGAAATATCTTTCACAATATAGTGAGTTTTTAAGGCTCTAACAGCTCAATGTTATTACTTTATACCCAAATACACTTTAATATCCTGTGTAACAAAGCCACATTTGGGTGAAGCAACAGTCCAGTATAAGAAGTCCCCTGTAGACCAGCAGTGGTTTCCCTATATACCTAACAGGACAGACTTACTTAAAACAAGAGTGATATGTCACCAAAGCTGAGCAAAGTTAGACCTTGGGAAATCTCAAAGCAGAGAAACCTCTCCAAACTCATGACAGATATTTATGTTAATTTGGTCAGATGCTCTGAGACATGGGTGCTATTATGTGAACCTAAGTCTGAAGCCAATATACTGAATTAATTAGAGTCACAACTTTGGGTAACTGGAAACAGCTGATGTTTTCTCCACTGATTACAGTAACCTAACTCCTGAGGCCTAATGCAATGTAATGTAATAAACCATAAGGGTGGTCTCACTGAGTCAGTCTGCAAGTGTGTGCATGCATGTCCTTTTTTTGTACCCGATAATGTCACGACATCAAATGTCAAAGTCCTCTCCTGAAATTCAAATTTGATGAATGATTCCTTTTTTTATGCTTGGTTAAAATCTCTTGGAAGTTGGAAGAGAAAACATAAAGACCAGCAGAGTTTGATATTTATTCATTAGACAGTGGTAATGATAGACAGGAAAGGGGGGAGAGAGAGGAGGGGGGGATGACACGCAGCAAAGGGCCGCAGGTCGGACCCGAAACCCGGGCCGCCGCCAAGGACCCAGCCCACATGGGGCGCACACTCCACCAGGTGAGCCAAAGGGTCGCCCCAGGCCAGCAGAGTGTTGATATTGTAGTTTGCAGTTGCACATGATGTTTGAGAACAAAATCAATTTTTCAACAGAAAAAAAAGCCTTACAAATTAGATTAAGCAGATTAAGCATGCCGTGTTGCAGAGATAATCATCTTCAAAATCAAAGGTGACAGCTATGGATACATTTAATCACTTTAATTCTCAAAGTAACACCAGTGAAATAGATCCAATAATTTACAGTACATTCCCTTTTGTATACTTACAAATCAACTTAATTTCTAATTACTCTAACAATATTTAGAGTAATGTTTCAAGACAGTTGAAAAGAGGGAAGCAGGGAAAATGCAAAAAAATGAGTGTCAAGAAGAGATAATGCTCTTCTGACCCACTTTAGTGTAGCCCTGATCGTGTAATTAGATTTTTCTTTGGTGACACTGTAGAATAAACAGGTTAAACTCTTCTAATCTGGAATGGTGGAGGGATATCCAAAGCAAAAATGTTCTACTTTAAAGTTTCCAAGTGCACCAAATAGAGCTTTGTCCTCATGTTTGGCAGATTTACAATCATTAATTAAGAAAACATTCTTGGCACATTCACAGTGAACCGTTTCCCAGTGTTGCTGTATCTCAGTCTGGTAGTTCTGAACTTCTGATACAAGGCACAGGTTAGATTACACCTCATGACATGTTCAGTTCCGAACTGGTGAACAGGCAGTTGTACATGTGAAACTCATGCCGCACAGTTTATTGATAAATACCATGCTGCTCAAATCAGAACCGGCTGACTGCAAAGAGATAACTAGATTTTAACGAGAATTTTCAACTTGTAATGTTTGTGTTTGTTGCTGAAAATCATTAGAAACGAGTCAAGTGCTTAAATGGAAAATTAGAAAAGTTTGCAAGAAATAAAGATGTCAAAATTAATGAAAATTTGTTTTATGTTAAAAACAATTTTTTGCCCTGGTTTAGAACAGTGCTATGCTTGTTCCTAATATTTTACAATGACAAATATTTTTGTTTCAGTACATCATTGTCTTTGTATTTCAAAATAGTTCAAATGTAAAGGAATGTATGTAAGTAGTACCATTTCTACATGTTGTATTTAAGCTTATTAGCCTTTGATTGTTTTGGTTTTTCAATTAACTGATTTTTTTTCTTTCTTCTTCTACCTTTTAGTGCATATATGTATAATTTGAATGTTTTGAAGTGAATGGCTTACAGACTTGTATTGCTTTGATTCACTGGTGAATACTGTGCAAACACAACCGACAAAAATATTTCTTAGTTGCAGTTGATATGACATTTCCTCCTGAACAACCTTGTTATTCAGGCTTTGTTAAGATGAACTAATGCATGGAATAGAGTTGTTGTTGATGATGATGATCAAATACTTTAGAAAAGAACAGAAAATACCGTTGTGCCACTGACATCTGCTGGACAAAATAAATACTCCTCAGTTTTAAAGTAAAGACTAAGAACTCTCTCTCTCTCTCTCTCCCTCTCTCTCTCTCTCTCCCTCCCTCTCTCTCTCTCTCTCTCTCTCTCTCTCTCCCTCTCTCTCTCTCTCTCTCTTTCTCCCTCCCTCTCACTCTCCCTCCCTCTCTCTCTCTCTCCCTCGCTCTCTCTCTCAATTCAATTAAATTCAATTCAGTTTGCTTTATTGGCATGAACAAAGACAACATGTTGCCAAAGCAGTTGACAGAAAATGTATGAACATATCACATATTAAATGCATAGGTGTCACATAGATTCTGTACCGTAGGCCTACTGATACACCTGCTACCATACACACATATACATTGTATATATTGTTTTGTAATACACACTGTATTACAAAACAATTACATTACACAATACAATATGTTACAGTTTTGTACAATATAATTACTATACAATACTCAAATCTGTAATCTCTTTCTTTCTCTGTAGAATACAATTATTTCATTGAGAAATTTAGGAGCAATCACCAAGAGAGCAATTGACCAAGAGAGCTATTTTCTCAATCCTTTAACTATAAAAGCATCCTTTAGTGATTTAACCAGGAACTTTAACTTGGTTTAGTGTTATGGATTGAGAAGTAAATGACAAATATATCTATGTAAAAGTTCTTTTTCCTTGCTGTATTAACATACTAAGTCTTAAGGTGAGGGGAATAAATGAAACAGACTACATTTAACATTCTGTTGTATTGTGGTTTTGGGGGCTTCAGAATCAAGTCTCAGATCCACACTGGGAGGAGCGTGCATCTACAGCTTAGTTACACATCAACTTTGCTAAATAAAAAAAAAAAACTCCCTTTGAGAAACAAAGCCAGTGTGACTCAAACTCATGGAGGTCCGGTGGAAATTCTTAATCACACGCAAAACCACTGCTGGTTGTGGAAATGACTGTTTCTTCTCCCAGCTTCCTACGCATCAACTGAAAAATCTATTTTTCTTTAAATAGACTTCTTTTTCTGGCTGCATGACTTATAATCATCACCTGACTGTTTCACAGGCTTTTGGTGAGATTACATTTCATGGAACTGAAATGAAAGGTTGTAAGATTATCGACTTAACACGTCTGCAAGACTGCTTCATTTGTTATCACATATGAACACTTCATATGTCCCACCCCTTTTGGAGATAACATATCTGAAATGCTTCCTCTTTATTTCCCTCGTGCTTTTGGTGTCCACTGTCAGCATGACTTCTGTCCTTACTGTTATCTTAGTGGACTTAACATTAGTCTCATCGCCTTATGTGTTGTTAGACATGAAAAACAACCTAGAAATCCATCAAAAACAAAAGTGCACTTAGGAGACAGATGCCCTGAAAATATAGAAAAATGTAAACACAAAACAGATCAGTTGTCATCTTTATGATGAATCCTGGATCTTCACCTTACTATACGTCACTTCATGCCTCCATGTGAGACAACAGGAATGCAGAACGTTTTGTTTCTAAAACCATTTCCTCCTAAACAGGTGTGTAAGCGAAGATGGTTGGAACATGATTTAAAAATCATTCTCTCTTTTTACAGTTGTCACGCTGCCTAATGGACTGAACTACCATTTCCTATTCCTATCTACAGATAAACTTCCAGACGAGTAAGGTATGTTGATTCTCTCATTATAAGTTCACATATTTCATATTTTTTAGGCTTGCCTGAGATGGCATGTTGTCCTTGGGTCAAATCTGACCCGTTTTCAAAGTTTCCATATCATAACTTTTGATTTCTTTTAACCAAATTGCCCCAAAATAACACGGATGGTTCCATAAGACGCTCTTCACAAAGGAAAATAAGGATCCAATCTCTATTTTCATAGAATTTTGGGTGTTGTATTCAATTTTATAGCATTATCCTGACTAAACTTTGACAGATCTGTGATTATCCATTACCTTCATGTCTCTGATCTTAACCATTAGTCAAAATCATTCATAATTTCTGCTTTTTTCTTAAACAAAACTTTCATATAAATAAGGTTTATTGACCATGACTATAAGACATATACGATAAGATATAAAACTAAGAAAAAAAGCACTTATAAAAATAAGTGTAAAACTAGTGCAAATAAATAGGTCTAGTGGTGAATATACTGGTGTTAATGGAAAAAAAGTGCCAAAAACGTTGAAATAAGCAACAAAAATGTAAAAAAAAAAAAAAAAGGAAGCATAAAAACACAGACTTCCTTGTGCCACTGGTTCATAACTTCCCTTTGTTTAAGCACCTAAATTCCAAGTATCTCCACTTACTTGAAAGCAGATTACATGCATGCTGAAATACTTCTAAACTATATTTTTAAGCCTGAAAACTCGTTTGGTCAGTTCTGAAGGGAGATTAAATGTCTTGGCAGATAAAGTGCTTTCATCTAAGATTACACTGAGATATACTGAGAGGGAGAACATGCGTAAAGCTACAGCTACACATATCAGTTACAACATATTTTGATTGTTGTGAGCTTGACTGAGTCCAGGCTTGTTTGTCATCTTCAGTCATGCTCAGGAATTTTTAAAACAAAAGCAAGTACAAGCTTGTGTGTTGCGCAGCCAATCACTCTTTGTCTTCTTATGTCTGCATTTCTTTCTTATTCTAATCTCTAGCTAAATGTTTTCCCCTAAACTTTAACTGAAGACCACTTGTAAGATTCCTTAATCCCAGCCTTGGTATCACTGATTTACTAGTCTATAACCACGACGTTCCATTTCCGGGATTGCTCTGGTGCCACCGGAGGTTCCGCCGGATGTCCCTCTTTTCAGCCGGATGTCCGTTACCTTCCGATTTATTGTGCTTTTTATGACTATTGATTTGTTTTAATGTATGTATTTATTTTGTCTGTGAAGCACTTTGTGACTCTGTCTGTGATAAGTGCTATACAAATAAACTTTACTTACTTACTTACTTATTTAAAGAAATGCCAATAAACCAGAACACGTTTTTCTCCCAACCCGGAATGTTGTGTGGACTAGCCAGACCCTCCTCTGCAGCGTTGTTGAGGAAGGTCTGGCAATGTGAGACTACTGCTTTACAAACATGATGGAGAGATTCTCTCACCCACCGACACGAATAAATCAAAATCTTTTCTCTTGTTGTCTTTTGTGTCATTTTTCCTTCCAGACATGAGAGATAGGCTGAGGCACCTCCATCAGGTGCAGAGTGACTCTGAGGGTTTGAGCTCAGTGGAGCAGGACCATTTGTCAGTGCATGAGGCAGCAACAGCATCCCGTCCTCCTGACCCATATCTTTATGGCGTCCTGCAGGAGGCCCAACAGATACGTCTGCAGATCCAGCAGATCCAGAACGAGATCAGTGAGCTGAAAGACGCAAACTACCAGGCCTTAAACAAGATCTCACACCCCGCTGAGACAGACCGGGACTCCAATGCAATCGGCGTGGCTATTAAACATAGAGGAGAAGCTGTGCTGCAGCGGCTGCACATGATGAGTGCTCTCAGAGCGGAACTGGAGGCCCGGCGCGGCAGCTCTGACCCCACAGAACGCATCGCTCAAACACAGTACCAGTGTCTCAGCAATGCTCTGCGGGAGGTGATGATCAGCTACAATGACACAGAGATGAGCCACAGGGAGGCTTGTAAACAGCAGATCCAGAGACAGATGGAGGTGGTGGGCAGGGAGGTTGGCGAGGAGGACCTGGAGGAGATGATGGAGAGCGGGGAGTTGAATGTGTTCAGCACCCAGGTGGAGGGCAAAACGGCTCGCTCGGCTTTCCTGCAGACCGAGAGCCGACAGAAGGAGGTGCTGGAGCTGGAGAAGAGGATAGAGGGGATCCAAGAGCTGTTTCTGGATGTGGCTGTGCTCACAGAGGAGCAGGGGGGAGCTGTTGAAAACATCCAGAAAAGTGTCCAGAATACTGAAGTGATCATTCAGGATGCCGTGGTCCAGCTGGATAGAGCCACTACATTTGATAAAAGCAACCCCTTCAAGAAGCTGTTTTGTTGCTGCTGTCCATGTTTTAACAATTAGGTCTGATGAGGGCCAGTGGCTTTGGATCCAGTCCACTGGTCCATGTGGTGAAAACTGCACTACAAACTAAAGGAACAACCCATAAGATGGTATAATAAATCACTAGTTCCTTCTAAAACTGTTTTGATATTGACAATCTCACCACAAGGTCCATTTAAAAGCTGTTCTGGAGCTTTCGATCATTGTAAAATATTGTGATATTCAAACTGAATTGCACTGGGTTAGAGTAGAGGTTATTGGTGTAGGTAAACACAATATTAGCAAACATCTACAGTATGTCTAGTAGGGAGCCGAAAACATCAGGCATGAAGATACATGTTCTGGAGTTTTCAATCATATAACAAAGATTTTGTCTTGTCGTTTCCAAGGTCAAGATTGAACTTCAAATCTTTAAACCAACATGGACAGGAAGTCCTTAAAGTGGCAATCCTTAAGATTTCAGTCCTGGTTGATTTAGAATTTGCATTTGAGTGAAAACACATGGGTGGCAGTGAAGGTCAGGGGCCTCGACGGACCAGACCCGGGCAGCAGAGGCTGGCTCTGGGGACGTGGAATGTCACCTCTCTGTGGGGGAAGGAGCCGGAACTTGTGCGGGAGGTGGAGCGCTACCGGTTAGATCTGGTGGGGCTTACCTCTACGCACAGTCTTGGTTCTGGAACCATACTCCTGGATAGGGGTTGGACTCTTTTCTTCTCCGGAGTTGCCCAGGGTGTGAGGCGCCGGGCAGGTGTGGGGATACTCACAAGCCCCCGGCTGAGCGCCGCTACGTTGGAGTTTAACCCGGTGGACGAGAGGGTCGCCTCCCTACGCCTGCGGGTTGTGGGGGGGAAAACTCTGACTGTTGTTTGTGCATATGCACCAAACAAGAGTTCAGAGTATTCGGCCTTCTTGGAGACCTTGAGTGGAGTCCTGCATGGGGCTCCAGTCGGGGACTCCATAGTTCTGCTGGGGGACTTCAACGCGCACGTGGGTAATGATGGAGACACATGGAGAGGCGTGATTGGGAGGAACGGCCTCCCTGATCTAAACCAGAGTGGTGGTTTGTTGTTGACTTCTGTGCTAGTCATGGATTGTCTATAACGAACACCATGTTCGAACATAGGGATGCTCATAAGTGTACTTGGTACCCAGAGCACCCTAGGCCAAAGGTCAATGATCGATTTTATAATCAAGTTTCATCTGATCTGAGGCCATATGTTTTGGACACTCGGGTGAAGAGGGGGCGGAGCTGTCAACCGATCACCATCTGGTGGTGAGTTGGGTCAGGGGGTGGGGGAAGACTCTGGACAGACCTGGTAAGCCCAAACGGGTAGTGCGGGTAAATTGGGAACGTCTGGAGGAGGCCCCTGTCCGACAGACTTTCAACTCACACCTCCGGCGGAGCTTTTCGTGCATCCCTGTGGAGGCTGGGGGCATTGAACCTCAGTGGACAATGTTCAAAGTTTCCATTGCTGAAGCTGCGGTGAGGAGCTGTGGTCTTAGGGTCTTAGGTGCCTCAAGGGGCGGTAACCCACGAACACCGTGGTGGACACCGGTGGTCAGGGAAGCCGTCCGATTGAAGAAGGAGTCTTTCCGGGATATGTTATCCCAGACGACTCCGGAGGCAGTTGCAAGGTACCGAAGGGCCCGAAGGGCTGCAGCCTCTGCCGTGAAAGAGGCAAAGCAGCGTGTGTGGGAGAAGTTCGGAGAAGACATGGAGAAGGACTTTCGGTCGGCACCAAGGTACTTTCTGGAAAACCGTTCGCCACCTCAGGAGGGGGAAGGGAACCATCCAAGCTGTGTACAGTAAGGATGGGACGCTGTTGACCTCAACTGAGGAGGTAATAGGGCGGTGGAAGGAGCACTTTGAGGAACTCCTAAATCCGACTAATACGCCCTCTATGGTAGAGGCAGAGCTGGAGGATGAGGGGGGATTGGCATCAATTTTCCCTGGTGGAGGTTGCTGAGGTAGTTAAACAACTCCACAGTGGCAAAGCCCCAGGAATTGATGAGATCCCAGTCCAGAAATGCTTAAAGCTCTGGGTGTGGAGGGGTTGTCTTGGTTGACACGCCTCTTCAACATTGCGTGGAAGTCTGGGACGGTGCCTAAGGAGTGCCAGACCGGGGTGGTGGTTCCCCTTTTTAAAAAGGGGGACCAGAGGGTGTGTGCCAATTACAGGGGTATCACACTTCTCAGCCTCCCGGTAAAGTCTACTCCAAGGTGCTGGAAAGGAGGGTTCGGTCGATAGTCGAATCTCAGGTTGAAGAGGAACAATGCGGATTCCGTCCCTGGTCGTGGAACAACGGACCCAGATCTTTACTCTCGCAAGGATCCTGGAGGGAGCCTGGGAGTATGCCCAACCAGTCTACATGTGTTTTGTGGATCTGGAGAAGGCGTATGACCGGGTGCCCCGGGAGATACTGTGGGAGGTGCTGCGGGAGTACAGGGTGAGGGGGTCCCTTCTCAGGGCCATCCAATCTCTGTACGACCAAAGCGAGAGCTGTGTCCGGGTTCTCGGCAGTAAGTCGGACTCGTTTCAGGTGAGAGTTGGCCTCCGCCAGGGCTGCGCTTGTCACCAATCCTGTTTGTAGTATTTATGGACAGGATATCGAGGCGTAGTCGGGGTGGAGAGGGGTTGCAGTTCGGTGGGCTGGGGATCTCATCGCTGCTTTTTGCAGATGATGTGGTCCTGATGGCATCATCGGCCTGTGACCTTCAGCACTCACTGGATCGGTTCGCAGCCGAGTGTGAAGCGGCTGGGATGAGGATCAGCACCTCTAAATCGGGAGGCCATGGTTCTCAGCAGGAAACCGATGGAGTGCCTTCTCCAGGTAGGGAATGAGTCCTTACCCCAAGTGAAGGAGTTCAGTACCTTGGGGTCTTGTTCGCGAAAGTGAGGGGACAATGGAGCGGGAGATTGGTCGGAGAATCGGCACAGCAGGTGCGGTATTACATTCAATTTATCGCACCGTTAGACGAAAAGAGAGCTGAGCCAGAAGGCAAAGCTCTCAATCTACCGGTCAGTTTTTGTTCCTACCCTCACCTATGGTCATGAAGGCTGGGTCATGACCGAAAGAACAAGATCCAGGGTACAAGCGGCCGAAATGGGTTTCCTCAGGAGGGTAGCTGGCGTCTCCCTTAGAGATAGGGTGAGAAGCTCAGTTATCCGTGAGGAGCTCGGAGTAGAGCCGCTGCTCCTTTGCGTCGAAAGGAGCCAGTTGAGGTGGTTCGGGCATCTGGTAAGGATGCCCCCTGGGCGCCTCCCTAGGGAGGTGTTCCAGGCACGTCCAGCTGGGAGGAGGCCTCGGGGGAGACCCAGGACTAGGTGGAGGGATTATATCTCTAACCTGGCCTGGGAACGCCTCGGGATCCCCCAGTCGGAGCTGGTTAATGTGGCCCGGAAAAGGGAAGTTTGGGGTCCCCTGCTGGAGCCGCTACCCCCGCGACCCGACCCCGGATAAGCGGATGAAGATGGATGGAAGATGGATGGATTTGAGTGAAAACAATGAAATTGTGATGAGAGTTTAGCAGTCTGGAGCATGGAAATAGAATAGGTCTCATTCTATTCCTATGGTCTGGAGTCTTGTTGATACATGAGCTTCAAGTTTTCAAAATTGTGCGCATAGTTACATATTTTGTGTGTATACAATGGAGAAAAACTGGAATACAGCATTTACTCCAGAAAATGTCATGTTGAGTCTCGCCAGACCTATCGCCATGTCATGCCAGACACTAGGGCTGGGTATCGCCAATGATGACTTTTAAAAAAAAAAAGGCATATATTAAAAGATTCTGGATTTTATGAATCGATATCAGATCACTCATACAAAGGTTGATTTTAATTGGAGAATCAATTTTTTTTAACCCAGCCCTACTAGCCACCCATACTGCATATATGCCATATATATAAATATTGCAAACTTTCATCAGTGGGCTGTGGGCTCAATCCCCACTGTGTTACCTCCTTTAGTGATTTAACAGACATTTTATGAAATGAAAATCGTTGAGATTACAGCTTCAAAGTGCTGACTAAAAACGTAAAATCTGAACCATTGAGGCTCCATCTGCTGATGAACGTTGTACATTCACTCAAATACTTTACTTATGTACAGATTTGAGTACTTGAACTTACTTGAGTGTTTCCTTCCATGCTACTCTATACTTCTCCTCCACTACAATTCAGAGGGTAATATTGTACTTTTTACTCCAGTACAATTATTCGACAGCTGAATGTGATGGTTGGGGTCTGCTGGCTGTGAGTTTTTGTTTATTCTCTCGTTCTGTTTTATTCTCCACGGTTAGTTTCTCTGTTGGCTCTCTCTGTGTTTCTCTGTTGGCCCTGCCTCTCTCCGTGTCCCCTCTGTTTTCTCCCACCTTCCCGCTGTCTCCAGTCTTCTGGCTTCACCATCCAGTCCCCTCCTCGCGGCTCCCTGCTCCATTCCACCTCCAACCTCGCTTCCAGCCTTTCCCACTTCAGCTCCTCGGCTCCCTGGATTCCAGTGCCTCTCCCTCGGCTTCCTCGGCCCCGGTTTCCGGTTTATATATATATATATATATATATATAAACTTAGCACAAAATGTAAGAAAATGTGTGTTTAGTAGATTATTTATCTGTAGTAACAATGCTTTTGGCAATAAATCTTATACAGTTGGAAAGCCTGTTTAGTTCCCTTTCAAACGGTGCCCCATTTGTAAGGAACATGCATTTGTGAGATGAGCAGCAGCGCTGAGTATGTGGGTTGCGCCCATGAAAAATGTGCCAAATCTTCTCTGCCAATGCCAAACAGCTTATTCTGCCATTGACTCGTTTGGTGTTTGGTGGATTGGATGATTGAAGTTTGAAGAAACAAGACATATTGGCAATTTAACAATTTATTCATTTAACAAACAGGAGCCTCAGTAGCGTGTGGAAGAACCATACACAGCCACAACAGCCTGGCACCTCATGCTGGTCACCAGCCTGGTCACACACTGCTGTGGGATGGCATCCCATTCTTCAACCAGCATTTGTCGCAAGTCAGCCAACGTGGTTGTGTTGGTCACTCTGGCACGAACAGCACGCCCAAGCTGATCTCACAAGTGTTCAGTAGGGTTGAGGTCAGGACTGCTGGCAGGCCATTCCATCCTCTCCACTCCGTCTCTGATAAACCCCGCCCTGTGGGGGCGAGCGTTGTCATCTTGGAGGATAGAGTTCGGTCCCAGACTGTGGAGATATGTGATTGCCACTGGTTGCAGAATATCATCTCTAAATCAGGCACCTGATTGGCAGCACATGAGGGTACCAGAAGCTCAAAACAAGTGTCAATAGCAACAGCAAAATAAGCTGTTCGGCAATGGCAGAGAAGATGTGGCAAATTTTTCATGGGCGCAGCCCACATACTCAGCGCTGCTGCTCATCCCGCAAATGTATGTTCCTTACAAACAGGGCACCATTTCAAAGGGAACTAAACAGGCTTTCCAACTGTATAAGATTTATTGCCAAAAAGCATTGTTACCACAGAGAATTAATCTACCAAACACAAATGTCCTTACCTTTTGTGCTAAGTTTATATATAGTTCAGATCTGGTACTTTTACTTACAGCCACCAAATGGACCTTGTGAGACTATTTTGTCAGCTTGCTGTTTTCTACCGTTGTTAGTTATGTTAGAATAATAGGGGCTAGTTTGTGTCTCTCGTGTTTCATCCTGACAGTGAATTGGTCGAGTCCTCACAAGTGTAAAAAAGTATTTGAAGATACTTATTAAACGCTTTGTGCGCAAATGCCAAAGTCCAACCCGCGCGCTTTGATATTCAATAAACGGACATACTGTAAGATGAATGTGATGGATCGCCTCCTTCCTGGACCCACACCAGAGATATGTATGTATGTATGTATGTATGTGTGTATGTGTGTGTGTGTGTGTGTGTGTGTGTGTGTGTGTGTGTGTGTGTGTGTGTGAAATGTGGGGGGGAAGAAGGCGTTATCTTCCGCGTTAGTACCTACTGCAGGCTGTGTCAGTGTGTGTGTGTGACTGCGAGGCGATCTAAAAACACTAGAGATGATTTCGACACATGTTGAAATGTAGTAATATAACGGAGAAAAAGAGGAAATGAGTCTTTCCGTGGTCACTTCTTCTGCTTTAGCGAGTTTAATTGTGTAGGACCGCCAGAGGAGTAAGGTATGTGAAGGCTGCTTTTCCTGTATTGTATTATGTCGTTATATGAGATATATGGATTAAAATAACCGATTCATAACTCGCTACACAGCTACAGGCGTATTTCTATTTCTATACCAGCTTGTTGCTGTTGTCAAGTTATTTTTCCCTCATGGTTTTCTCTTGTTATGGCCAGTGATGCTTTAGGGCTTGTTAATGTGATTTATTTCCTTTTGTTAAATATGTTTATAACATAAATTACACTAAAGTAACAGTTTGTCTCGGTAGGAAATAACTTGAGTCGACGCTCTGTGATTATAATTTCTATCTGCGATGAAAGCTGAGGAAGTAAATGATCCGTTTCCTCTTGGGGAGTTTAAACAGATACTGATCTATCTGTCTTCAGAAAGTACATCTAAAATACTAATTAATCTATAAGCTATGCCTTAAAAGAAAGAAAAGAAAATTCTCTTGATTGAATTTTTCAAATTTTAGGCCTAAAAGTGGACATGGACAAAATAAAACTCAGTATAGTGCACAGTGTTTTCGCCCTTTCGAAAACACACTATTTAGCAATTACAGTTACAATATACAATGAAATCAATTACACATGCTCATAGAAATATGTTGATACAGCTTATTGACAAGATACAATTCCTCAAGAGGGATATATGAGTTTACAGTATGTGTTCATATATATTCCTGAAATTATGAGATTTTTCTCTTGTGGTAAATTTGATTTTCTCATAATTTAACGTCACATCTTTTAACCATCTAGCATGAGAAGGGTGGGTTTACATTTTCCAGTTAAATAGGATACAACCAGTGGCAGAAGACAGATATTTGACTTAAGTAGTCTAGCCATTTCAAATGTAAGTAGGAGTACAAAAGTATTATCAGCTTAATTACTTAAAGTATAAAAAGTAGTAGGCTATAGTAGTAGTCAATCTGTAAAAAAAAAAATGAAGCCTGTGACTGATTACTATATATGATAAGGGTATTACATTTTACATTAGTAGATTGTACTGATGCCTCACTGTGGGAGCTAGTTGTAACTACTTGGTTAGTCCAGTGGCCAACCTGGGGGTCGGTCCCCTCCAACGGGTCACAAATTGAATCTACGGGGGCATGAGATGATGACAAAATGTGCTGCACAAATTTGAATTAATTCTTGCACAATTTGCTCTTTTATGAAGGGGTTATGTGCTTAACTGTTTCTAAATCTCCACTGACTGTCTGGCAACTGCTCAGAGCCAAGAAATAGTCTGAGAGGTACAACACTGTTAAAAGACGACTTTTTTTGTTTACACTTTGTTTTTTGTACGAATTAAACAAACAACATACCATGTGTTAATTAATGCGCTTTAGAGGTGCTGGTAGGTGGATTTTGTCACCTTTAGACAAACAAACAAAAATAGGACAGACTAGCTGTTTCCCCATATCCAGTCTTTGCGCTAAGCTAAGCTAACTGGCTGCTGGCTGAGTTATATTTAACGGACAGATATTGGAGTGGTATCAATCATTTCTCAAAATGTGTATTTGTCTCAAAACTATTTAGAGATCAGAGGTCAGTAAGGCTCCTGACTCCTCTTGCAGGCGAGATGAGGGACCGACTAGGTGAGCTGCAGACCTTCAACACCAAGTTTGCAGGAGAGGAGGACAGGCCTGAGGATGATCAGGAGGGCCAGGACCACACCACTGAGGATGCGGAACTGGAGCAACACACCACCGTGTTTGAGGGAGAGGATGTGATGGACAGCATCTACAAAGAGGCCCAGGCATTGAGGAAGGAGATGCTGCTGCTCAAAATGGACGTGAAGCGTCTTGGGAAGCAGAACACCAGGTTCCTCACGTCTGTCCGGAGGATCAGCAGCATCAAACGGGACTCCAACGCACTCGGACGGGACATCAAGGCCAGAGGGGAGGCCATTTACGCTCGGCTGGAGAAGCTGGGGAGGCTGAGCAAAGAGCTGGAGGACGAGCATGGGCCTACATCAGCTTTGGCTCGTATGGTGCGTTCACAGTGTATTTCTCTAAACAATGCCTTCCACAATGCCATATCTGAGTACAATGAGGCTGAGATGGTCCAGAGGGAGAACTGCAAGACCCGCATCCAGAGGCAAGCGGAGATAATGTGCAAGGAGGTGAGCAGGGAGCAGATTGATGAGATGATCGAGACGGGCAAGTGGAACGTCTTCTCGGATAATCTCCTCCTGGAGGGAAAGACTGCCAGATCTGCTCTCAATGAGATTGAGAACCGGCACAAGGAGCTGCTGGAGCTGGAGGGCCGCATTAAGGACATTCATGAGCTTTTCTTCCAGATGGCCCAGCTGGTGGAGGAGCAGGGCTGCATGCTGGACAACATAGAAGCAAATGTAGGTGCGACTCAGGACTATGTTGTCAAGGCCACAGTTCAGATCAAGAAGGCTGTGAAATACAAGAAAAACAATCCATGCAAAAAACTATTTTGTTGTTGCTTCCCTTGCTGCAATTAAGACAGCATCAGTGTTATTTTTTCCCCTCCATGTCATGAGAAATCATGATTAGATTAAAGTCAGCTTTTCACACCACACGCTCGGCCATATGCAAATGTATACAGTGAGATACGGGTGTTACATTTCCTGATTGTTACTGAGAAAAGCATTTGCATGATAACTTTTAAGACATCTTTAATTCAATGCATACATCTCAGCTTTGTCTTTTAACATTCAGCTTTAAACTTCGTAATGTTATAATTAAGATAATTTAAGTAATGTAAATAAGTATATAGACTACAGTTTTCACAGCCTGAAATGTAGCTACTCTGTAAACTGGAACATGAAGTAGGTCTTTTTCTTAGTACAGCCATTGCTTAACAAGTCTTAAGACATACACAGCACACACAGCCCAGCCTCTGATTGTGGTTAGCTGGGGAGGCAAGATAGATTTGTGTGGATGGTGCAACTACATGTCGGCCACCCCCATGTATTGTGTTTCTCAAGATTTATTTGCTTCAAATGACATGCTCTTATTGCCTCCACTTTTCAGAGATTAAACAGTGTCATCTTCAATCACATGCTTTCCTTTAGCTTCACTGATTATGCCCATCGCTGGCGCACAGTCAAGGTCAATCAGATTTGCGTCATCGGGCAGGTTTTCTCAGATTGTTCCATACAAAAGGGCGCCAGAATCAATGTGTACATGGGTGTTTGTTTAAATAGTCAATAGGGAATAGGAAATTAATCAGGTCAGTGTAGGCTACTGTCTGTTTGCACAGTAAGCATATGTATGTGTAATGATAGTAAAATTAAAAATACCTTTATTTTCCTGTGTGTGGCAGTCCATCACCCACTGGGGGATTCCCAGTTGCACCCATGAAACTGAAGCATTAAGCTGAGAGGCTCTGAGACCATCATCCCTCTTCATACTGTGTACTGAGACACCAGTGGGTGTTTTCAGAGTAACTGCTCCGTGTTGAAATGGGTTTCAGGGCTGTACTTTCTCAGCCCTGTGTGGTTTGTGGTGGGCATTTACTGGCAGCGTGACACTATGGCGTCAAAGTTTACTCAGGTAGACCTACCTGTTGCTCGGACATCATTGTGCTGAGCTTATAAATATATATTCCACAAGATGGGTGATGTGGTGTTGTAATGTGTACCAGGATGGCCGAGTGGTTAAGGCGTTGGACTTAAGATCCAATGGACGTAGTCCTCGTGGGTTCGAACCCCACTCCTGGTAATCAATCAGAGTTTTAACCTAATGACTTGTATGATAAGAGTAGTATAAATAAAATAGTGTAAGTATGAGGAGTTCAAATATAATTTACGTTTATGTAGACAAATTGACGCTTCCGCTGGCTGTCAAAAGCTTTGATGTGGCAGATGATATATGATTATACATTTTTGTGTTTTGTGTTTACATGTAGCACAGTCACAGTAGCTGGGGACGATTTTCAGGCTCGTTTTGTGGTTCTAAAAGTTGCGAAGAGATCACGCACCTGCAGACTATTAAAGTAATGGACGTTCGGAAACACGAACACTCCAGCTCAGCTGACAAACCAGGTAATGCAATTTAGTTTCCTAAATGTACACTTATATTTTGAGGTAAATATAGGTAGTAGCCTACACTTCACTACGTATCTCGGCGTTAAATCAATAGGGTCTATGTGAATGTATAATCTGATTGCCCAAATGTAAACACAACTGTTCGTTTCGTGGCTGTAAATGTTGAGAAGAGCTTGCTAATTACAGCTCGGCTATATGTACGTCGTTTAACCCTTGTAAGGTGTTCATATTTTTGTTACACAGCCAATGTTCCCGGGTCTGGTGGACCTACCACATTATTAGGCTTTTAAATCATTACAGCCATAACAATTTATGTAAAAAAAAACAAAAAACTTAAAAGATGTTTACTTTAGCACAGTTACCAATGATGTATATCATGTATATATGATATATATCATTTATGGTTCATATTTGCCATTTACCCCCTGTGAGATCACATTTATGATCATTTTCGTTTTTTGTGAGAAAACAAGGAAATTCAATTATAAAAAAGGTAAAAAAAATAGAAACAAGATTTTCGATCATTATTGGTGCTTATTTCTTAGAACTTAATCAGAACAGGTGAAAGTGCTTGAAATGTAACAATTTTGTAACTTTGTGGGAATAGCAGGTGCAGAAAGACAACATTCCCACACACAGACACATACAATCAGACACGCCCACATACAGACGCACACACAAACACACACACACGACACACCCACGCACACACACACACACACACACACACACACACACACACACGCAGGCCCAGTTAGGAGGAGGACACAGTTAAGTTTCATAGCACCTACAATTATTACACTCGGAGGGGTTGGGGTTGTACCGTGTGCAGTCATTGAAAATAAGTTATTTTTTATGTTCTTCACAGAAAATGAGCCAAGGCCAGTGAGTTTGAGTTAGAAGAAATAATAATAAATAGCATGATTTTTTTTCTTTTAGCAAACATTGAAAACGGATCCCACAGACCCGAACACCATACAAGGGTTAAGCTCATTTAAGTAGCACGCACCTGCAGACTAATGGACGTTCGGAAAGTTTTCGGTTCCAGAACAGCTGATTTGAGTTGGTTCAATCAACTCCGAGTATGTTCACGCGCGTGCACCACCACAATAAAAAGGCAGTATGAATGGAGCCATGATTCTACGATTCACCATGGCAACAACCACAAACAAACGGGTCGGCGGAAATACTCATGCGCACAAACGAGTTTGAACATGTATTTAGTTAAAAAAGCAAGACAGCGGCTGCTGCTGCAAGAGCGAGGGAATTGGTGTGGGAGAGAATTGCTGCTCGCGTCAATGCGTAAGCATTAACAGTGTATTAATTTCATATTTAATCACAGTTAACTTATAATATTACTGGTGAAAACTGGATTTGTATTACACCTATAATTTCATTTAGGTGCAATCCTGCGGGCGAAAAAGTAAACTACTACTATATCCCATTCTGAGGCTGCAGCACCAGCATCATTAACAGAACTATCATCTATAATAATGTATTTCTTTTTAATGGCTCTCACTGGTTTGTGTCCAGGGAACAACTACAAAAAACGTTTAAAAAACGTTTCAGAGCGAGTCACACTTTTCTGACGGCTCTGCATACAGTGGCTTTACTATTACAGTATGATCCGCATCACCAATAAGAGAACGTAATGCGACACAAAGAATCTGCTTGGATGTTAAAGCCTGTCCACGATGGTGGATGTTAGTGCTATGAGGACGGATAAGGTATCTACATATCTGATGGACTGTGAAAAAATGTGGAAATGAAAATGCATTTAGTCGGGACTCAATATCATCTCCCGACGTAAACTCTCTGTGACGTAATACAGCTTTTTCATCAACGGGATCGTCGACAAAAGGACATGACATGTTTGAGAAAAAAAAGTTTTATGATCTGCCTAACAATAAGTTTTATTTGTTAAGTGTTTATTCATGCAGATAACAAACTGCATTAAAATGCGCCTGATACAGACTGAATGAATGAATGAATGAGGAAATGAAAGAGCGCTGTGTCAGAGGGAGGAGACTGAGAGAAACTCGAGGTTTCTTGAAGAAAACCTGCTCCACCAGGTTAGGTTCACAGACTCAGTTACCATGGTAACTGACTCTGAGGTGAAGTTCCCTCTCTTTCTGAAACAGAAAACCCAGAGTTTCCCTCATCTCAGGGTTAACAAACTCAGAGTTTTCACTGAACCTGCTTTCTGAAACGGACCGCAGGTAATGCAATTTAGTTTCCGAGCATTAAGGGCTTTTTTAGTTAATAAAGGCAGTACACTTCACTACATATCTCGGCGTTTTAATCAATAGGGCCTATACAAATGCATAATCTGATTCTTTACTACTCAACTGTAGTGTAGCCCAACCACAAATATACATTTCCGTCCTGTTTTGATTGATAGGTTTTCTAACATAAGGAAACAGCAAAATGTGGTTATCGATTTTCTAACGCAGTAAAAGGTTTGTATACATCAGCTACGATTACTGTATAAACAAGAGGAACAGTGGCCTGTAGGCTAATTTCAATTAATATGATTAGAAACGTTTTAAAAAGTCACTCAATTACACACGAATATGGTGGTATTAATAGGTTCTGCTTAAAAACTTATTTAGCCTTTACCGTGCACGTACCGTGCGTTAATTTACATTAAAAAAAAACAGTCACATGCTGATTCATCACAGTGGAGAGAACATGTCAGCCTAGACAGAAATGTTTTGGTTGAATTGTGTGGATCTGGCGCCATCTAGCTGTAAACAGGTGGAACCCATGATGCAATTTTAATTTTAGGGAAACTGGAATAATGTTTTTAAATTGTATTGTGTTGTTGAATATTTTATTAATATGATTGAATCAGTTTTATTGCGATGCATATCTCCGTTTTGTCATATTGGTCTTTGGCCTGTTAAAGACCCAGTGGGTTTGAATCATTGCTTTTTCCTTAATTGAATGAATTATCCTATAACTGACCTAAATACAGGCTTAAATGGACACACAGCTACTTTTCTACAAGTTCTACTTAACCAGGAAACTTTCCGTTAACACTCAGATGTAAACCTATTAGTGAGTTATGTTGAAACAAAGCACTGTGAAACAGGTGGTGTGTGTTGTTCAGGAACAGTTAACACTGTGGCCTTGAAGGCACATGGTTGAGAACTGCTGCAATAAAAAGGTAACAAGACAACTTTTAAAAACGGAGAGCCTCTTTATTAAAATGCTTCAAAAGTCAAACAAATGAAGCTGGCATATTTTGGTGAAAAATACACTTAGGAGTGAAAACAAAAGTTAAAATGTTGATACACTCCAGGTGCCTCCAAAGAGTGCTGCAACTGCAATACATTTGTCTTAATGTTGCATGAAGAGCAAAACACTGATTTGATGCTCAGGTCATCCATTCCACTCCACCCACTAAACCTGAAGAATGAGGGCATGTGAACAGCTCTGGCTGAATGTTCATTACGACACAAGTAAAAAACAAACAAAAAAAACAGTTAACATGAAAATGTACTAAACCAATGCACTGTGCCTGAGATATATAATCTGTATAAATGAATACAGTTGAACATTTTTCAAAGACCTCAAACTCACATGCAAAACATCAGGGAGTAAAGTTCCCGCTACTTGAGCAAAGATAATCCCTCAGCATTATAATTCAAATTTTACAGTACATGCCTTCATGTGCAAATCAATAATTCTAATACAAATCTAAACATTACAGAGGCAGGATTGTTTCCTTCAAAATAAAATAAAAGTACCAGTACAAAAAAATAAGAAATGAACCAAACGTGAATTGGGACTTAGTAGAGTAAAAACAGCTTAGTTCTGTCATCGCTTGGGCTTTACATCAAACTTTAAAAAAATATATAAAAACAATAAAATCACAGACATTCCTCAAAGGAATATCCACTTTCTTCCTAACAGTAATCGGTTACTTTTTGGTGACATTGTCGACCAATTTCTAATCCACATTGCAAAACATTTGACTTTCTCACATAAGTGAGTAAAACATGTCATTTTGTAATGTGTTGTCAGACCTTATTTCTTCATCCAAACTAAAAATTTAATTAAAAAAAAAAAAAAAGTGTTCAACAAGTCTGATCACTCCAAAGAAGATTCAAGCAGCATTTCTACTGACAACCTATTTCAGTTACTCAGTTATAAACATGACGCTGACGGATGGCAAACATGTAATTTGTTAGTCCAGCACTGCAACACACACTGATGTTATAATACTGAGTGGTACACCAGTCAGTTCTTCTAAGATCCCACAATAATCAAGTAGCTGACAAGTCTCCATGTCGTCCTCAGCACAATTTACTGCGCGACAAAGATTTACGGTACAACCCTGAGACGCCAACATTTGAACACAGCGGACATGTGACAAAAACATACAACCGTGATAAATAATGACTATGAACATAATTAGTGATGCTCCTTACTGGAGGGAAGTGTGTGCCCGTGACATTTCTTAACACCTGGCCTGCAGGGTTTAATGAGGTCTGACACTGAGGGAGGCAAACCAAGCTAACCAGTCACTGATGCATTCTTATATTCACTCAGAACATCATTTTACTTTCTACATTTTGACTTTAGTATAAAACCTACAAACAATTGCTGGTTAAAGTAGCTGGTAGAACAAACAAACCACAAGCCAACCACAGCTAAAAATGTACTGCCATTTGGCTGGTCAATAGTGTTACTTCATCTCTCACCTGACTAGTCAGTGTGATAAGAAAAGGAAGATGGACCACCTTTGTTACTGCTTTAATGTGCCAAACCACAAAACACACCACATTTAAACACCAAACATGGTGATGGTGACATGCTGGTGAACAAAAACATCCACACCCACAGCGACTAAAGTATGACCATCCTGTAAAGTGGCATACATTCTGCACCGCTACCACAGATGTTTGGTCAGTCTAAGAATGTAGAATTAAAGCCATGAAATCTACGGGGTCTAAGCAGTACACATGTGGTCACTCTAGGTACCAGGATTAGATACAAAACTGTGCAAGATACCAGTAAACTGTTCCAGCTGGAAGCAGCAGAGAAATCTGAGATGTTCCAACAACCTCATGATAAGTTAAGGCTGTATGCTTACCTCTGTTGTAGCACAGTAATGACTTTTTGATATAAAAATAAAAAATTCCATATCAAAACATCTGGCTATTTTCACAATGTCAGAGCAGATAAGGGTACAACATCAGTACACTAGTATTATTAAATCCATCAGAGTGGAAGATACAAGGCAGTCCCGATCTGTGATTGCAGCACACCAGACTGCGTATAAATCAACCCACTACTGGCTTTGTCTTATTTAGGGGAGTGGAGACTATTTCCACTGTGAAGCAAAGAACAACCAACAGTTTGTAACGTCCAACCAGGAGTTATCTTTTTGAGGCTGGAAGAGACTGATGTCTGTAAACACTGGAGGAAAATACATGTGTATTTGAGTTCTAATGGTCTCAGGAAAGTCCAAAAGATGACTTCACCTTTCAAAATCACTTATGCTACTGGTTTGAGAACTGAGCGTAAACACCTTCCTTCCTTTGTGAGCTCTCTGGTGAAACACATGCATGGCAGCGGGATCGCCTCCTCCCGACGGGAAATCATGTTGAACTTGCACTTCTTGAGGTGGTCGGCCATGCTGGCGATGTTGGCAAACTTCCACTCATTTACAGTACCAAAAGCTGTGCTGAATCGCCACACCTGAGTGACAAACGACAGAGAATCGATCTATTACTTCTCATGCTGTGACAGTGAACTTTTTTTTTTATTTATAAAACATAGTTACACGAAGGAAACAAGTATAGGTGGTTATCAAATGTTTTTTTAAAATGGCAAAAAAAATAACCTTGTCTGTGATCTGCCATGAAGGAGACCCATCGGCACGCCGTTTCTTCTCCCACAGCAGGACGACCATGCCACGCATCTGGAGCAGACTAGCACACACATCCCTCATGGTGTGGGACACTCTGGACAGTTGGCACAAGCTAAAGCTGTCCAGGAAGCTTGCTACATGTTGCAACACTTCAAACGGAAGGCTGCTGAACTGATCGTACCGAGAGTCAAAGCGGCAGGCTTTTCTTGGGAGGTTGTCGCCAGTTTTTAAGGGCAAACCAGGCTTAACCCCAAACGAGCCAAGGTGCCGGTCGTGGATGATTCTGAAGCCCTGTACAGACGGGCAGAACCGTCTTTGGGAGTAGGTGCAGCCATAGTAGGCCAAGGGGCAGCGCTGCTCCATCCAGCCATTGAGTCCGGCGTGAATATCCCCGTGAACATTTTTGAAATGAGACGAGAACTCATCCCGCCGGAACAGCTGCCCACACACAAATGTGAACATGGAGCGCTGCTTTGTTTGGTATCGAGCCACACATTCGAGCACCAGGTCCAGCCTGAGCGTGTGGAAGGGGCTTGGATTGGAGAGCTGTGGGCTGGCATGATCGCAGGCTGAGGCTGAAGCAATATCTCCCACCATGGTGTTAGTTGCAAGAATGGCTGAAGGGAATGAGAATGTCTGAGTACCAAAGTCAATGTGGTAGCCATCGACAAACCTGCTGTCTGAGATGCCTCTGCCTCCTGGAGAGTCGCCGAGGCAAAAGAGCAAAGCTGCAGTGATGAGGTCAATGCCATGGAGGCCCATGGGGTCATCTGCTACCTCCAGGTCAGACGTGTCTACTGCCTTGTCCTCCATCTTTGCTCGAAACAAGTAAGGGTCTGACAGCAGAGCCCGGCGTCCATTAAATGTAAACATACTTATTCCTCTAAGAACTTCAACATTCTGTAGTTTACGCTCTAAACATCTATACCTGAGTTCAGTAGGTAAGTGTTGTAAGAAGTTATTTCTCACGTGTTCAGACAGCAGGAATGGCATTGGATGTGGAACTGGAGCTATTTGGGGCACAGGAGGTTCCACTGCTACTACAGGCATGTCATTCTGAGGCATCTGTGGCCAGACAAGGTGGGAATCATTTATTGGATCCTCGATAATGTCTTCCTTCTCTTCAAAAAATACCTCTACAAAATCGTTTTCTTCTACCCAGCTAATACCATCCTCTTCTCCATCTGTCCCAACTGCGCAATCCACTCCACCTACTGCTCCAAGCTCACACTCTGAATCAGAGTCATTCTCCTGCATATTTACATTCCTCCCACCCTCCGCGACACAGACATTCTGACTATCTCCATTTTCTCCATTGTGGAGTGCTCCATTCTTATCAGTCTTTTCCCCATTTAAATTTCCAACAATTACATCGATATCCTTGGCATTAGCGATGATGTCCAAGGCTGCTGCTAAACTTCTGCTTGTCTCTACTGAGGCTCTATACAACCCATTATAGGGCACCTCTTCCATTTCCACGGTTACATTACCCAACACTGTCTCCGGTAGACTCGATGCTGTGGCCATTTTGTCACTTTCATCTGCTTCCTTATCGCCGTTCCTTGACACGTTGGTTGTGACCTTCAGAGACTCCAACAACATCCTCTGATCCTGCAGAGCCAAGGCCATGTCTAGCTGCTCCACTTCATCAAAGTCTTTGCTCAAGTTTTCATAGGACTTGCGATCAGTGTAGCTTACAGGCCAGCGATTCCACTCCATAGTACAACACACTATACTTGCTGGGCACGTCTCAAGGTGTTGTGCCATTTTGATCCTCGTAATAGTGAACGGGCAGCCAAATACGCTGTTAAGGCATGGCAGCCGTTCATATGGACACAGTAGACGGTGTTCCTCTAGTTTGCATGAGTGAAAAACTGCCCCACAGACAAGAGGACAGCCGATGAGGTCGCAGCAAACATCCGTCTCTGGTCTTACCATACATCTTCTGTTGATGCATTTAAGGCAGTGGGAGTGCAGGCTCTCCATTTCTTTTTTGTATTGCTCCTTGTCCAATTGGTTCGTGCAGGGAATAGAGGTAAAGTGTTCAACCCTGAAACA
The DNA here is from genome assembly GCF_031162955.1 of Sander vitreus. Classification (NCBI taxonomy): domain Eukaryota; kingdom Metazoa; phylum Chordata; class Actinopteri; order Perciformes; family Percidae; genus Sander; species Sander vitreus. The sequence goes on along the minus strand of NC_135874.1, from coordinate 7,597,509 downwards.
AAGTCAACAAAAATACTTATTTCACAAGTCTTAAGAAACCAAATACATGCAATGGCAAACAACAACAATGTTTAGAAATCAGTCAGCTGGAACAAAGCATTCTGGTGTTACATTATCCCATGAACATTAATGCAACACTCCGACATAACACACGTGAGACTTCAAACTATTCTGTAACTTAAAACCTCACACATGCTCTCTCTCTCTGTGCATGTTTACCAAATCTTTAGGCTGTTCAGTAACCTTTCACAACACCCCTCTTGGGTTTCATGGTCAAACCGGTTGTTCCAGGACCTCTGGGCAAACCTGACCCCTCGCCTTTTGGTGAATTTCAATATCTTATGCAAACGGTTTGCCTCTCAGCGGCCAACAGACCCACGAGGTAAATACCTCTGAATCATTAGCCCCCGGCTTATTTGGTAGTGTTGCGTATGTTAAGGGATTTGCAGGACAATGCTGGCTAAAAAGACACCAAACAATAATTTTAGTCCAAACCGCAAAGCCACACAAGAGAGCTATTGTTGAAGTATTTGCCACCATGGCAAGCAACAGCTAGTTGAATTACGCAAGCATAGCTGGCAAGTTAGCAAACAGCTAAAAACACAAACACAGCAACAACCGGCTCTAATAATACTAACCAATTTTAGTCTTAGCGGCAGTAATATCGCCATAGTCTGGTTTACTGTAAGAAGTTGTTTTCACGATAACTGCGCACGGAAACGTGTTAGTTGATAAGACGGAACACTTTGTTAAGTTAAACAAAAGAACATCAACAACATGGCCAGCCAGTTATCATTAGAAGCTAAACTTCGTTAGCCCACTCAGTTAGCTGATAGCTTCTAGAAACTGCTTACCCGAGTTACGGGGTCCTCCAAGAGTATTTTAACAATACGTATTTAGTTATAGCAGCGCCGTCGACACCAGCAACGTGGAATTTACAGCAACATAAGCATCTCACAGTATTAAATGTGTCAATCGTCTTATGCTATGAGCTGGCTGTGAAAGGTTCTTCAGTTGTGAGTCCTTCGTTTCTCTCTAGTAGTCTAGTCAATTGGCGTTTGTGTTGATCCTGGTGTGGGACGCCGCAGTAATACGTCATCACGTAAATGGACGTATTTATAGATTATGGACAGACCTATGAGAGGGCACTGAAATAGACAGACTGGGGAATACCCGGAGGACAGTTTTACATTTAATCACTCATAAAATGTCTGTGTTATCATTGGATTTTAATGGATACACTCTTGCCAGCAATTCAAATTGCTTATAAATGTATAAAGGCTAAAACAGTGGTTTATGAAGTGCTTAGGCTGTTGATAATCTGTTTTCTCAATATCAATCCCATATAAATTCCATAACTAACAATGAATTAATCCTACTATCCTGCCTATGTAGCTAAAGCCTGATTCATAATCACACATAATCCCCTGTGCCACAGACCTCTGTTTTTGTCTAAAAACTATTAAAAACACACGCAAAAGCCACACGGTTACAGTGGGTGACATCTTCCATCATTACCATGAACATTACAGTATATATTATTTTGTGTCAATCCCACATATAGCCTGTCATTGTGCTGTGAATATTCAGTAATGTGTAATTCATCCACAGCTGAAATAGTCCCCAACAATGAATTTTTTACTCCTGTTTGAGTAACATTTGCTAAAAAACTACAGAGCCCAGCTGTTTTAAAAATGCCTTTTTATAAAAAAAATAAAACTATATAATTGTGATATAAGTTCAAACAAATGGGTTTTGGACTGAGTGCCACAGCCAGGGTAGGGAAGTCAGAAAGCATTGAGAGACAGACTAGCACACACAGTGTGTTCTGATCTTTTAATACGATTATTTGATGAGAAATATAGAAGAAATCTACCTTTTCACTGTTATGTAAATCAAATAAATAAATGGGTAAAACAAAATGCATTTTAAAAATAAGTTAATATCAGAAGGTACTTATTAAGAATGGCCCCTTTTAAAAGTGTGAAATATTATTGGATTGTTTTTGCAGATGTATTGCTGTGTAAACATTTTATTGCTGTAGCTGGTTGAGGTGGAGATAATTATAATTTTAATTATTTTACACTGTTGGGTAGTTTAATCTAACAATACACCATATTTTACAAAGTGATCATATGCGTTTTAGATTCAGATTTTACACACACAAAGTAACTATAGCTGTCTGATAGTTGTAGTGGAGTAAAAATAACTATTTCCCTCTGAACTGTATCAAAGCGGAAGGATAAAGTAGCATAAAATGGAAATACTCAAGTACCTCAAACTGGTACTTAAGTACTCAAGTAAATGCACTTTTTCACCACTGGAAAAAATACACAGGGACAACACTTGAATCAAACCTTTTATTTAAGCTGATTTCTTACAATTCAAGAATTCATTCTATAAAGAAAAAACATATGCAAGACTTCATCGTTATCATAAATCACACCTGTACATGTGTGTTTGTATTTGTACATGTTAATGTGTTTGTGTGTCCATTTCTTTGTTAAAAAAGGTCCCTGACCCCCTGATTCATGAGGCCACCTCTGAGATGTGGTGAATGTTGGACAGGGTGAGCTGCGCCTCCCGCGCTGGGTAGAAACGTCTGGAGCGAAGCCACAACCTCCCAAACACTCCAGTGATCAGCAGCAAGACAACCAGCAGCCCTCCGAGGACAAAGGTCTCCACAGGAGGGACTCCGCCTGCATCTATGTAGGAAAGGACACAGGTGGAACCACACTTTGCATATGAATTTTATACACTTATCTCGAATCTCTTAGAAGATTGAAATGCTAAAGATCCATATGAGTTACAGAGATGAAATACACATACTCAGATTGGGCTTTTCACTATTGTTTAGTAGTCGTCTAATTGGTCCATAAGACACTGTATGAGACAGAGGGATGTCTCTTCGTATCCTGACTAAATCATCTTCACCTTCACCGGAACAGTTCTGTGTGGCAAATACATTAGTAAAACATGAAAGAAACACAGATGCTACAAGTCTCAATGTCAATCAGTGCACATTTCAAATCAGGACAGCTACAAGCTTATATGGCTGAAAAACAATTCTAGGCCAGTGGGTCTATATTAAGGACATAAGCTGCACATAGTGCCTCTGACGACCAGTGTGAGGAATGGGTGTTGCATGAGCTCACTCACAGGCCTACACAGCCCCGGGGTGTTGTGGCAGATCTGGACGTTGCAATGGAGAAAGACATTGGTGTAAGAGCTGCCGACAAACTTGAACATTTGTATCCTGAACATGGCCTCTGGGCCCTGGCCATTCTTCAGCACACTCAGAGTCTGTTCATTTGACAACACCGGGCAGCTACGGGAAGGAAGACAAAGAAGTCAGGGAGGCCTGGTGGTAGTGAGATTTAAATCTAGAATGAAATACTGTAGAGACAAGGAATAGAACTCGTGATGAATTGCAACGCTCAGAAATAATGTAAATATTATCTTAAGTGATTCAACACAGTTGGATTTCATTTTGAAATCATTGTGCATTTCATTGCCCTGCTGCTGCTAACGGTACCAAATACTGCCTGGTTGTCAAGGACATGCACAGCTGTTGAACTGAAATGCACGTGGCCTCTCAGACAGGATGACTAGGCTCTGACAGTAGTTGTCTAGGCAGCTCTCTGAGCAACAAATTCTTATATTTCAGATTTCAACAGCAGAGGGGTGTGTGTGTGTGTGTGTGTGTGTGTGTGTGTGTGTGTGTGTGTGTGTGTGTGTGTGTGTGTGTGCAAATAGCACACATGCTATAAGAAGGTTTCAACATAACATCTATAAAGTATCCTATTGTAAGCTGCAAGATGGCAAATGAAAAAGAACGGGCTTTGTCAATGTATAGCTCCACTATGAGATGTGTTTTTTTCCCCCTATTAGCTCATACTGAAATAAAAAAAATCGCCTTTGTTTAAACTGTTCCAGGATATACCTGTCTCGGATGAAGGTGTACTGAATATTGCTGTATGGATCACTGGTTGGTGTAGCCCAGCATCTCTCCATACGCAGCATCAGTTGAGCCGGTATCTGTGACACATACATGGTTGGAGGGACAGTCAAGTCATTCCTTACACGAGGTAATTCCTTTTCCACACTGGGCTACAAAATGATGAATCATAATAAGTAAACAACAGCTGTACTAAGAGGTTATAACAACATGACAGAGAAGAGGAGCAGTGCTCAAATTACTATCTGGTCACGGGTCGAGTGTTAGATTTCCAGCATTGCCTGCCACACAACATATTGCTTAACATCGTGTAACAACATGCTTAACCCACTCCAAAAATAGCTGCCAATAGTAAGAATACTTCAAACTCTTTCATGTGTTTTTCAAAGCTCAGCATACACAATCACTGTCAGGACTCATCTTAAACAGGTATTTTATTCTTTATTAGCAGATTTGTACTCCTAATTTTCCCCATTCCTAGATTGTATGTCATCCAAAACCCATACTATTGCTTTACATGGTGTATTTGAGGTGTAGGTATTCAGTTGAAGTCTTTAATACGTCTGGTAATGGACTTTTTCCATTTAGGGTGATTTACCATAAAAACTTTTACAAAGATGTCATCGTCCAGCGTCAGTGACGGCACAGTGGTCCATCTGTCTTTAAAGGCGTCATCTTTGAACAGTAACATCGACACCGAAAAGTTTCCATCCTCTGTGTTCAGAGTAATGGTTCTGTAGAGATATAAGGATTAAAGGAGCCACATGTTAAAACCAAATATTATAACCTCTACCAAGGAGGTCACGCTTTTTGGTTTATTTGTCTGTCAGAAGGATTATGGAAAAACTACAGGCCTGATTTGCATGAAACTTGGTGGAAGGGTGTAGCATGGGCCAAAGAAGAACTCATTCAATTTTGGAGCGGATACACAAATGATTTTTCCCTTTCGTTAACATTGCGAGATAGGGTGTTTGCTGTCATGTGGTGTCGGAATAATCGGAAATATTAGTTCTTAATTGGTAAAATTCACACTGCATTAACATTGTGAGATAGGGCATCTTGGCGGAGGTCTGGGGTCTTCGAGTGCCCTTCTAGTTATACTGTATATATAATTTGGATGAATTAAAAAATAAACACTTACCTGACGTCAACTCTAATCATGTTTTCCCCATTGGGTTGTTGGACCAGGTAGTTGATGGGGTAGCGGCACACAAATGTTATGTTGACATGGTTTCTCGTTATAACATCTGAATCGTTGTTGTGTATGGTGTTTATGAACATGATGTGTGTATCATCTGAGCCCTGAGGAGACAAAACAAATATAAAAGTCCGTGGAAATAATCAAGTAAGAGAGATTTTAATTGCTAAGTGCAATACATTGCTGCAGCAGGTTTTTCTTTTGCCAGACTCTTCCACAGACTGTATATAAAGTGTGAACCACTACTGAAATCTGGTATGGATGTTAAGTGAAAGGGAGCTTGAAGAGAGCAGGTATCTCATACCAAGAGGGTGTCCCTTCTTACATGTTTCATTTAATCTGGTCAATGAAAATCTCAGGAAGCTCAACAATTGTGGTCACCGACTTTCCCAGATCTACACTCGTCTACCTTGTGGCCAAACATTACACAGCAATGTATTTGCAAAAAATGATTGAAACAAATGATTACTTCATTAGTGATTAATCTGCAGATTATTGCCTTGTTTAATTTATTAGACATATGATTTATAAAATGCCAGAAAATGGTAAAAAACCACATATCCTAAAGCCCAAGGTGAAATCTTGAAATTGCTTATTCGTCTAAAACCCAAATAAATTCTATTTGTCATAACATAAGACCAAGACAAGCAGTGAATTCTCACATTTGCAAACCCAGAACCATCAAAAGTGTGACATTTTTTCATGGAAAATTAGTTCAATCATTAATTGATCATTAAAATAGTTGCCAATTAATTCTATTACTAATTTTATGGTAGTATGGTTATAGGTGTGAATGTGGTTGGATAGCAAAATGACACATGTAAGATGCACATAACTGCAGCATTCTCCAGTTGTGAGAATCACATTAAATTGAGGTTCCAGTATGTAACCTCTTTCCCAAGCTATAACTTTTACAGTTATCATCCTTTCACACACTGTAAATGTGAGCAATACTGTACAGTATTTAACTGTTGGCAGCTGACGTAGGAGAAAGCGTAAAATGTGGACGAGTGAAAAGGTTGTGTCAAAGGTTTGTCTTAGCGCAGATGAAGGGTGGCTTCTGTGGTCACTGAGCAGGATAGTTTGCCTTGAGCTCTAACATTCGAGACATCTTTTACTACCTCTTGGTAAACACACAACCCCCCCCCCCCCTTATAAGCACCACTGACAGGTCTCTACAGTGAGCAACAGGTCTTCATTAAGCCACAACAGAACCCCACTGGCACCTGCACTTATCACTGGGTAACATGAATGCTCCGTGTCTCACAAATGCACAACTATTGCTGAAACATGAGCGAGGAGGACGCTGTCATGTTTCAGTAAAAATGGCTGACCTTTAAACCCAACAATTCAGTCACTTCTTGTCTGACGGCGGGTTTAAAAAGGTTCTAAGTTCAAGGTGAAAGCAAGATTGACAGCTATGGCATTCCTCTCCTTTAGCAACAGCCATCTAATCCAGAGCAGGCTTTACTTTCCTCAGCTGCAATGTGAAAAACCTTGTAAAACTGCTGAGGTGGAGCACTGGGAGATTTCCTCCCTGGTTGAAAGCTGTGTTAACCTTTTGCTTGCTTTACAAGAAAAACCTTCATGCATTCCAAGCCAGCAATTCAAGGACACTCGTGCGCTGAAGTATGGATTTACACCTTGCCGAAGTTTGAATCGCTGAGTGGCTGGATTACAATAATCAGGAGGCTAGTTGGCCAATGATTCATGGCCTTCCTACTCAGTGAACATCAACAAATAATCGTCATTTCCATGTAAATCCTGATAATTTAGAACGACGAGGCCATTCAGTGTCCCCTTGCTGCTTTGAATAAGGTCCTGCGCTGTTATAGGGAAAAGGAACAACGCCACCCTTCTTTCTTGACATTCACACCACTCCTTCCTCCCCCCTTCTTTTCTCTTCACCCATGTCTGTCTGGGCTCTGAGTATGTGCCTTTCTCTGGCTACCTTATTATACTTGCTATGAGCTAATTCCATAGTACCGATTTGAACACAGAGCCTCACAGTCCACATTTACGTCACAGCAGAAAAAAAGTGTCTGGTCATATTCAAGTTATTTTTAAACTTTTATCTAAAGTGCAATAAATCGACTAAAGTAGCTCCTTTTTTGGCAGTAAAAAGATCCTGATTGGGGGGCCAGTTCCCACAACAACCGTATACATCATAAAATAGGTAATTTATTATGATGGGGATCTTATGTTGTCAATAACGGAGATACCAAGTGTAGTTTGTCTTCATCATTTTGTTAAGGGTTGTTCTAAATGTCTGAGTTCACGTGCAACATTTGATTAGTTAGACTCTTTGGCCGGATGAAAAAGTTGTCACAGACTTTAATGCAAATGTTGAGCAAAATATTGAAGGTGATACCATTACTGTTCCACAGTCAGAAAGATTTGTTTTAATGCTGAAAACATAGTCATCTCCGACCTCAACGCCACGGCACTCCGGATCATTTAAATGCAAATCCCAAATCTAAACAAAAAAACCAAACACAATACAAAAGAAATTAATTATTCAGCAAAATTGCACTGCAAATAATTTAGGATATCAGTATTAGTGAATGTCTACATTGAGGAAAAATACTTTGAGTTTTGTTGGTGCTCACTTACATAAACTGGAGGAACTTTGTTGAGGAAAAAGGCACTTGGAATAACAACCTCCATATGGTCGTTGGTACAAATGACAGTTTCATTGAGCTCTAATAGAAAGAATTTAAAAACAGATTAAATCTCACAGAAAAATCCTTTCAGATAATGTGAAGAGATGTTGGCTGTTTTTTTTTTTTTGTTTCTTTTTAAATTTTGGGTTCTCTACCATTGTCTCTCCTAGACTCCAAGTATAGATATTTATTTTGACATATGTTAATTCTCAGACAATCCGTATATTTTACACACAAAGTCCAGCCACCGACATTTAAATGTCAGTGGTGGAATGTAACTAAGTACATTTACTCAAGTACTGTAGTATTTCCATTTTTCTGCTACTTTATACTTCTACTCCACTACATTTATCTGACTTTTCAAAATAAGATTTTACATAAAAAGCATATGATGTATTCCTAAAATGTATACATACATATATTAATACCCCTTAGTATACATACAGTAGTTAAAATTAGCTCCACCTCGACCAACATTAAAATGCTGCTTAATAATAATCCAATAATATGATGTATAATAACATAAGTCAGATAGGGGTCATTCTGCTGCATAATGAGTCCTTTTATTATTGATACTTCTGTACTTATACTTGAGTAAGATTTGGAATGGGACTTTTACTTTACTTTAATTGTATTGCTACTTTTACCTAATAAAAGATCTGAATACTTCTTTCACCACTGCTAAATGTTTAATGCCAAATTATACTGCTGCGATTGTGAAAGAAACTAGAAACACCATTAAAAAATCATTTATACTTGAATCAAAGCATTAAATGGTCCCTTTTGAAAGAACCTTTCAAAGCCAGAGAAGCCCATGTTAAACAAATAATCGTCAATATGAAAAATGACTCTTACTTAGACTTCTTGAAGGAATATGTTTTCCCTAAAAATAAAAAAAAAAAGCAGTTTGTTTGACCCATGACACTTAATTCCCGGATGTGTAATATAAGGTGTGAGCTCACCCTCCTCCTCCGGCTCCAGAAACACAGTCGAGGTGACCATCCTCATGGTGAACAGTAACCAGGCAAAAACCAAACTGGCAGGTGCCATCTTCCAAGGACTCTCCCTCTGGTTTCTCTCAGCTCAGCCACTCCACTACCTTTTGACCCTCTCCCCGAAACTCTGTGAATCTTCTGGGGACTATTCACTACAGCTCGCTGTCACCACAAGACGTAGTACCCCTCTCTTACTCCAACCCTCGAAACACAGCTCTAATGAACTGGGAGCCTCCCTTTGGCCTTAAAACACCAGCTTGAATGATGTCCCCACCAACAATGAGATTCCGCACATGAATAGGGGGAGCTGAGAGGAGTCCAAGGTAACACGTATGTTACCGCCTACTGCGGCGATGTCCTCTTAGTAAACCTCTTACAACTGTTTCTTACTACAGGGAGCAACAAGAAATCTGGTAACCATGTAAAGAGGAACAACAGTGCAGGGCTGGCACTCTTTGTTGTCTACATCCTTTGTCTGGACATTTTAAAATCTTTACTGGTGCGGGAATCCCAGTCAGTCAGGCGAAAAGGTCATTACGAGTCGAGGGCAATTCAGACATGATGCCAAAGACCTGTGAGTGTTCGTGTGTGGTGGAAGAGACCGTAAAAAAAGTCACTTTCAAAAAAGCTTTGAAACAGGAGATATGTTATAAAAACAGCCACATTTTGCTAAACAATTTGTAAGTGGTAATATATGAATAATTGCCGCCATGAGGCAGAAACCTTCTTCCCCTTTTTCAGACTTTTATGAGCTTAATTTACAAGAATAGTCTCCAAGACACTGAATCTTGTGCTTTTTTGTCTTGCAAATAAGACAGGCGTAAGTGTTAGGCTGAATTGTCTGTCATTGTTTTTAACAGACAAATAGCTTTAGGAGGATTGTCTGGGAGAATAAAATCTCTCACTTCTGCTTCAATTGTAAAGGAATAAAACTGAGTTAAGGTCAATGGCTTCCTTCCTGCTACCGGTTTTTACTACATAGACATAAACCACAATAAAAGCACTGGACAAAAAGAGCTGGTCATAACCGGTTGACGCCCCGACACCAACGCACGTTTTATTTCCTGAAAGTTGTGAGATTACCTCAATCACTGGTGTGAGTTCATGTGAATGATCATCTGAATTCCCCCCCATGTTCAACTTAACTTACAGTAAAGTTGTATATAAAGGCATATACTCATATTCGATTAACACAAGTAACAATACTGTACAGTCTAGTCAAATGTGACCATCAAACATATCCTTGTACAAGTTACAACTATGACAACAATTGATCAAATACACAAATACTCCAAAGAGATTGAAAAATGTAAATACAATTAAGAGACACGTTGTAGTCTTCTGTCAGTGATCTGATAAAATATCATTTTGGGAATGTATTTGATAACATTAGCATGTTTACAGTATATAAAAAAGTTAAATGTGCAAAATTTAGAGTACTTCTATCACCACTATGTAAAGAGTGAGCTCTATTTGCCTGTTTATCTCCAGCAGGTAATCCTCCCTGTGTATCCAGATGTTCAGATTCACTCCAGATGTTCTGTGTCTTCAGTAAACAGATCAGCCAGGTCGGCTACTGTCAGTACGGCAGCCTCCGAGTGCTTCATGGTGGTACTGGTGTGACTAGAATTAAAAAAAAAAAAAAAAACTCAACTGTCACCTCCAACCCTTGAATGTAAACATCCGCCTATATATTTATGGAGTTTAACAAAAATGTCAATAGTACAATTGACTATATTCTGTTACTATTCTTACTTTTTCTCTGCTGTCTTCAGCATTGCCTGCATTCTCTCTTCAATGGTGGATTTGATGAGGAATCTGTGGACAAATGTTGGCCTGGTGGACAGAGAAAACAACAGAAATCAAACAATGTACAAAACACTGGAGGCACATGTTTAATATTAAAGTAAATACTGTACGGATAATAGCCACGATTGAAGCCCTAACCTCCAAAACACACAAATATGACAAGTATGAAAAAAAAAAAAAACTAATTGCATGTATGTGTCCATCTATATTTGCAGGTTTAAACTGCTGGAAAAGTTCCCGGTTGATATACTGATGTCCACTGACAGACGTAACTCCGTGCTTCTTACTTGGTTTGGCCAATCCGGTGCACTCTGCCTATGGCCTGGAGCTCGTGAGCCGGGTTGAGGATCGGCTCCACCAGCAACACGTGAGTCGCTTCGATGATGTTCAGACCATTGGAGCCAGTGTGGAGAGGAAGGAGAAGGATGTTGATCTTTTCTTCGTATTTGAAGGAGCACAGATTCTCCTGGAACATTGAAGTCAGTGATCTACTTAAACACATTTAACTGATTTCTGGCACGTGCTTAATTTGTTTAAGTTCAAGATGTGTGGGATTTCGTATACGTTTCAATACAATCTAAAAGTAGGTCTAAGGGTTTTCATAGGTTTATAATTTTTATTTTAATCAATACGGAATCTGCCGATAGCAGACATGTTGCTGTATTCAATATATTTTTCATGCTGAAACTACAAGTATTCAGTGTTTACCCTTCAAATTTCACTACAGAAAAACCTCTGAAACTAAATTAAAAATCACAAGGTGCCATAATGTAGTCCACACTGTTTTTTAATGCAGGCTGACCCATACAAACGCTAGACAAATTCTTAGGTTGAAATAATAAGAAAAAAACACTTTGATCAACAATTAAAAAAATCAAATAAAAATTGGTAATTGATTGGAGTTGGCTGTTTTTTTTAGATCTCCATCATAATAAAGCTACGGTTAATATAAGCTGCAGATGCGAGATATTTATCTCTAGAAAGGAGGTGGCATTGTGTTTATATATTATATATTTGTCCATCTGTTAGCACGGTCAAGCATCTCAAACTTTGGAAAGGATTTCTATGAAATGTTCAATGGAAATGACCTAAATAATAAGATATTGGTGGTGAGCTGGACATAGGATTTCCATCTTTATATGGTTAGCGTGGTAAAAAATATATATTTAACCTAAAAAATAAAGTCGTAGGAATGATGTGTTTGGGTGTAACGGAAAATTGGAGAATTGCTATGTTGGTGGAGGACATACGTCAGTGTCAACTTCGAAAGTAAGCATGTGTAAATCTCTTTAGAGAAGTTTTCTGTGACAAGTGCATTGTCACTAAGTTGTAAACCCCGCCTGGTGTAGTTGTGTTGCACATTGCGGTGGAAAGCATCAGTGGTTTAGTGTGGTAAGCATATTTAGAAATGGTGACACTGAAAATTCAAACCTGGAATTTGTGAATCCCATTGATTTGAGAGAACTCCATGTTGTTGTCGAACAAGGCCTTGGCAATGATGTCCAGGACACTCAGCCACTGCGCAGGAGAGAAGAGGAAACAATCTGGGTCAGACCCAAGCTCGATATCATCAAAATAAATCACTATCTTCCAGAGCAGGGATAGTTTACAGTTACCGTGGAGAAAACGAGACACTTGGCCCCGGGGTCGGTCACTTGAATCTTCTTAAGTGTTCTCACTACTGCCTCCACTTTGGTAGAGTGGCTTCCCTGACCAACACAGGAGGAGAACAATTAGGCTATAGTGTTAAAGTAATAAAAAATGGCTATGTTAAAATTACAATTACATACATTAGCACGAGGCACGAATCAAAGTTTAAACCCCTAATACGTGCTAGTTATAGTCATAAATAACATCTCAAGCATTGAGTCGAGCAATAAAATACATCTAACAACTTCTGGACAAAAAAGCCAGGTGGAACCCATATAAAAAAAAATCTGGATCCAGCCATAACTGACAAAATACAAATCCCGGTGTTGCTGACTGACTTTGACCGGTATGTCCTGGTCCTGACTGGACGACTGGGTGGTGAACACGTAGGAGATCTCTGTGAGGGACGTAGTCTGCCTGCAGATGGCACATTTGATGGAACGCCGCCTTGAGCCCACGCTGTACTGCTCCACAATGATAGCAATGCACTCATTGCAGAAGCAGTGGCCGCAGGTCAGCACTGCCCACTGGAAAAGAGTCATAAAATCAAACTGTAAAAAATAAAACCTGATAAGTGAGATACAATGATGAATACATCAAATAACATAAAGTCCAGGATCATTCAAGTCAGTTAAAGTTTTTTTTAAAGATTATTTTTTGGGCTTTTCTGCCTTTTATCAATAGTACAGCTAGGTGAGAAAGGGGAGAGAGAGGAGGAAGACATGCAGGAAATCGTCACAGGTCGGATTCAAACCCTGGACCTCCGCGTCGAGGCATAAACCTAAGTATACATGCGCCTGCTCTACCCACTGAGCCAACCCCGGCCACTTTTTAGCTGACTTTTGAAAGAAAACACAGAAGTATTGGTCACACTTGGTAACAAACCTGGAGCTGCGAGAAGAGCTTGTTGTGTTGACTAAAGTGTGCACTCATAAGGGCTTTGTAGGTCAGAAGTATAGCTTGGAGACAATCAATTTAACACAGTGTAAGTGATAAATAGAGACTTTAACTATGAATTTGAAGCAATGGGAAGCCAAAGAAGGCAAATCTTCCACCTACAGACTTCCTGGGTGCATCAGGCACATTGCTATCATCAAAATATGTTTTTACACATGCCCGACAGTACACACAATATCAACCAAATGCCAAATGTTGAAAAAAAAAAAAAATCCTGGTGCAGGACGAAGCTTTAGTCAGCTTTAGTTTGCATGTAATTACAGTCCCTGCCAGTGTTGATAAGACAAGACTGTAAAGCTCAACCGGTGTATCAAGATAGTCAAGTCAATGAAGAGCAGAGAGACGATGCATAAAATACTGAATTTGTGATCCATTTAAAATCTACAGCTAACAAGTTCTTCTTCACAACTAAACAATGCTCACCTCCTGTCCCAGGGGCCGGGCACAGATGGGGCACGGCTCTGGGTTCAACCCTCCAGTAGACTTGTCCTGGGACTGGAACAAAGGCATGTATGTTATTTGAAGTGAGATCCTACCACACAGTTTGAGATAATAAGTCTCTGAGTGAGCTGGGAAAGAATTTCTGTACTTTGTAGTCACTTTAAAATGTAAATTACCTTCTCCAGATTTGTGAGATACAGAAACTGGCCAAGCTTCTTTTGGAGTTGAGACTTGGCCACTGCCTGGTCGTTCAAAAGCTTCACTCTGTTCTGCTCCACCTGGAAGCAGAAAACCAAGGGCAGAGGTCAGGAACACAATAAAAATAGTTAAGGAGGAATATTACATCCTTGGAAACATTCAGACAACTAAAAACAACAATGGTGTCCAATACTGGGTCAGAGGCCAGGCTTGAGCCTTTAGTTCCTCCATGAACAGTTTATTAATTAGGACCAAACCAGCCATAATACCTTCATGCTCATTTTAGTGGCAAATTGTTTAAAAAGAGTAAAAGAGAGTAAAAGAGTAAACTTTAACATGATTAGTCAGCCCATTTATTACATAAATTACACTGCAGTTCATTGTGAAACAATCATTCAAATGATCCCAAACTAAAATAAATCAAGATTAGTTTTCAGAGTGGAAATAAAGTAACTAAACACAGATAGACTTTTGATTATTACTTTAAAGGGATTTTTAGGGAGTTTTTCTGACAGAGGGTGTAAAAAGCTGTACAGTGTGTAAAAACCCCCGAAGCAAATTTGTGATATTGGGCTGTATAAATGAAATTTACTTGAAGTATCTTTTAAACACGATAGCCTGCCATTAACATGTTGTTATTAATGTATAATAATAAGATGTTTCGTTGTCTTTAACTGACCTCGTGTGGCTCGATGATGTGCAGCAGTTTGGGCTTGGGTTCATCGGGCAGACGCACACGTAGTCTCTCGGTGGCCATGCCCAGCTCATCGATGGCCGACACGTGGTTCCTCAGCACCATCCAGTACTCATGCAGCACCTGGGAAGGGACAGAGGTAGCTTTCACTCCACTCGGTTTCTCTTTAATACTGGCACTGGCATTGACACTGTGCGGGAGGGTGATAGTTGATAAATACCAATCTATCAATGATTTATATACCAGCTGTTGAGATTTCTGGCTTTCTAGCTCACACTCTGAAAGCATAAAGTAGTTTATGCATTTAATTAATATTAATTAATAAGTAAGAGTATTGTGCACATATTTTTAAACATTGCACAAACCAACAGTAAAATAAATGATATCACCGTCATGTGTTTGTAAACCTCTCTTAATATTTTGTCTCAAACAAAGAGACATTGTGTTCTTCAACAGTTGTACGTTTTAATGCAGAGGAAGAGGAAAATGAAGAGCGGGGTTGAAAAAGTGTGTACAAACCTTGTACTCTTTCTTCCAGTACTCAAACAGCTCCATGAAAGTGTTGCCCTCCTCCACCAACTCCGGGTCCATGCGTTTAACTTTGGCAAAAGACAAGACGGCTTTGAGCGAGCGCTCAGTCTCGCTGGCTGCCCACAGACCTCGGCTGGTGGTGGGGAGACGGTCGTCCATCAGCCCCTCTTCATCTTCAATCATTTCTTCAAAGATGGCCGTCTGACCCTTCACCCTGTGGGGGAATTTTTTACTCATAAATCAACAATTAACTTTTCATGAAATTTCTAAAATATTACTCTACTTACGTGTGAGAAAACAGCTTGGACTCATAATCGATGAAAAGTACATCCGCTTTGCAAAAAACACAACTAAAATGTGACAAGAAAGAAATATTGGTTATGATAAACAAACTAAAAATTTAAAAAGTAGAGTTTTATGTTGCCGAGGCTTACTGTATGAAACACATTCAAAAGCTTTAATGAAATGTTACGATTTGTGTATTTTAAGGTAAAACAAGGCTATGAACTACTGAAATTAAGCTAAACATGCTGAAGTCTTACTTATTGAGTGGCAGTCTCATAGGCCTGAGGTGACAAATGGTGACCTCATCAATCACTTTCTTTGAAGCCGGGCCTTCGAGACTCTTCACCGCGTCCTGCACAGTCTTTTGGGATTTCATCAGATCTTGCATTTGTGTGGTGAGTAGGAACTGCAGACCACAGGCATCGCGGAACCTGCAGGATAGCCGTTTTGCTTTTATCACATTTGTGTACGAATATCTACTATCTTCTTATTTTTCAATACATAAACAGTTTACTTTTCTGCCATGGTGAGCTTGTTGGCTTGTTGTTTGTAGCTGGACGTCAGCTCATTCTTGATGCGGGACACCAGGTCGTCGTCGTTGGAGCAGCGGATCGCCTTCTGGATAACATCCAGCCACCAGGGATTATTCAGCTTCACCTTAAAAGAGAGACAGTTAATCATATGAAGAAAATACAGTGGTCCTTCAGTGTGTCTATCATTCGACTCAAATTATTACCTAAAGTCATTCCAGCTATTAAATACTCCCATTGAGTGAAACCGAAACTAAACTCAAGGCAGAGCTAATGATATGTAATAATATGATAGGTAATACTAATATGATAGGTAATAATAAATACAATACAAACAATATAAAACATCATAAAACAGCTTTTGCTATAAGTAGACCAAAGAAACTATTATACTTATTACTAAGTGAGAAACAAATTTAGAATTTTTCAGAGTGTCCCTGAACCCCACTTTGGGATCCATTTAGTCAGTTTTAATGCAGGTTATGATATTAATCAGACGTAATCAGGTAGTGGCCAGGGTCAGACTGACGTCACATGAGGGGGGCGTGGTTGTGTGCTGATTTAACCTCTGGCCACAGGTGTGTGGATGATTGCTATTTTGGAGGCAGTGGAAAAGACCGGGGGCCTCAAGCTAATGGCTGTGGAGCACGTGTCCTAAATGAAGAACGCTACGAAAGACAAAGGACCGAAATACTTTGTTTTCCCCAATACAAACTTTTGTATATACACATTTAAAAAATAAAAAATAAAAAATGAACTGCTACAACAAAGGAGGAGCGAGGCTGGCCCAGCAAGGACGCCGACGGAGCGGAGCTAATGGTACCGGAGAGGTCCCCGAAGCATTCGCCATCTTCCGAACGCGAACTAACTAACTATTCCTCCAGTAGTAGGAACAGCGTTGCTGTCACACCGGCTGGTTAGTCTCACTCACGTTGGACGCAGCACGTTGGGAAAAGGAGGCAGAGGGAGTATTTTGTCAACGGCAGGGCTAACCTGTAGTAGCGGTGGTTTTAACGAGCCCGGTTACTTTATCGCGTTGTTGCCAGTTGGGTAACATTTGGTTCACAATGTTGTAACTAAGAACATTTACTTAAGTACTGTACTTAAGTACATATTTGAGGTAGGTTACTTGAACTTTACTTGAGTCTTTTCTTTTCAGAAATATTGTACTTTTTACTCCACTACATTAATCTGACAGTTTTTGTTCCTAGTTACTTTACAAATTAAGATTTTGGCACACAAAAAAGTTTTATAAAATGACGTTTTTATAAATTAAACTTACAACAATATAACGGCATAGAAGTCCAGCTGAAATGATGAGCCGATTAAACACTCAGTTGATTGACAGAACTGTGTGGGTCATTTCCAATTTCTAAAATGTGAGGATTTTTCTGCATTGACAACTTGTAATACTTTAAGTACATTTTCCTGATGACTTACATACTTAAGTACCATTTCCAATGCAGGACGTTTACTTTTAACAGAATGTTAACAGTGTGGTGTTCGTACTTTTACTTAAAGGATCTGAATACTTTGTCCACCACTGGTCTATATATTGTGGTATTCCTGTTGCAAGTGTTAACAGTAGAATATGGCAGACTTTGAGCCAGAGGAGTTTCTGGGATCTTAAGTAACCCTTGAATGTTTGGTTAGGTTGAATAGACCGGGAATATGGAAATCGTTTGAGGAGTTAGAGGTTTCAGATCATGTGGATTCTTCTGTCTGTCTGCACTGACGAATATGCAGCCAAAGAGAGGGATTGTCAGGAAAGGGGGAAAAAGAGGGAGTATGAAATGAAAGAGCTTAAGTTGAAGATGGCTAAGTTTGCTCTGGAATATCAAGTTTTTCCAGGTTGTCTAGGCACCCAGTCTCAAGAAAAAGTTATTCTAGACGACACAGCGAACCATGATGTGGTCGCTCTAGAGCCCACTGTGGAGGTCCACAGTCCAGAGGACCCACCTCCAAGTGACTTAGCAGACACTGTCTTTGCCAAATGGTGTACGTAGATCAGAGAGGTTCCTCCTCCAGTGGATTTGGCAGACAAGTCTCTGACGAACGGTGTAGGGTGAGTGAGCTGCCAGTGTTGAATCAAGACACTGATTGTAGCACAGAAACAAGGTCTCACATTAAATCTTCGAGGAGAGCCAGCTTGTACTGATGAGTGAAAACCTAGCTGAGGGAGTTTACCTCAAAGACGATGTGCTTATGAGGAAATGGGGACCTCCTAATCGACCCGCTACTGACGAGTGGAGTGTGTATGGCCAGGTTATGGTGCTTCATGGCAATGGAGAGGAAGGTCGTGCAAGTGCCCTGTTTGTGGCGGGCACTGCTATTGGGCAAGTCTTGGGAGAGGATAGTGGAGAAGCTGAAGCTTTAATGTCACTGGATGGTCAGCCAGTTCAGGTGCCATCAGAGTGGCCGTTTGGGGTTCAAGTTTTGAAAGCTGAGTTCTCCTCCCCCCCCCTTCCAGGATGTCCCAGAGTGCATGACATTGGCTGTCCACGATGTGGATGTAGGCTGTTCAATCCCAGTTGAGCAACCTCCATATATACTACCACCTTTGTTGGGTATGTGGTTTCTACTGGAGATTGGTTCCTGCTGTTGCTGCTGAGCCCTTGATTGATTTTAAGAGAGGTGCTGTCATGGATGCCATTTTGGGAACCTCCCTGAGAATTCACCTATGTGAGCTTCTGGTTTACTGTGGCACACTTCTGTAGTGTTTAAAGGAAAATTAGTTTTTGACAGTATTGTGTAAATAATTGTGTAACTGAGATTGTGTATAGATAGTGGTGTGGGGATTTTAGAAAAACTTGGAGAAAAAACAAGAAAAGTGAAAGGGGGAAAAAAAAATTCAAAAATGGTGTAGGTGACAGCGATTTTGGAGAAGGTTGCTTCCAGCTAGAGAGCAGAGGTCGCTAGCTGAAGAACGCTACGGAAGACAAAGGACTGAAAGACTTTGTTTCCCCCACTACAAACCTGGGGCTGGCCCAGCAAGGACGCCGATGGAACGGAGCCAATTAAGCACCAGAGTGGTCCCCGAAGCAGTTGTCTCTTCTGAACACAAACTATTAGTCAGTCAGTGACACCACGCAAACCCCTCCAGTAGTAGGAAAGTTGTGCACTCACCCAGACTGGTAAGTCTCTCACTCGCTTTGAACGCAACACGTAGGATAAAGGAGGCAGAGGGATTATTTTGTTACTGGCTAGGCTAACCTTTAGTAGCGGTGGTCTTTGTGGTTTTAACGAGCCCGGTTAGTTTAGCGCATTCGTAAAACAATAGAAAAGACATTTTTAGTTTGGTCTAAAGTTCAGTCTTAATCACAGTGTTACACCAAATACAGATCTGACTTCAGTATGTCCATCTTTACACTGAAACTATAACCAAAAGTCATTCTAGATTTTAAATACTCTTATTCAGTGAATCAAACTAAACTCAAGGTAGAGCTAATGTACCTAAAGGCAGGCATGGTAGGTAATAATAAATACCATAAAAACATCATAAAACAGCATTTGCTCTCATTAGAAAAAGGAAACTATTCTAACTACTATGGTTCCTGAACCCCACTTTGAGATGCATTCAGTCAATTTAAAGGTAATTATCACCAAATATATATTGTCCACAAACATTGACTTAGCACTCCTAAACATAGTAGTATACATTGTGAGAGATATATAATTTTTTTTTCTTTCTTCTCACTTTGCGTTTCAGCTCTTTGATGTTCTGTAGCACCGGCTGCAGAGCCTGACGGGCGTCTGCTACCTCAGAGTCGTATTTGGTCATGTAGTGCTGTCGCAGCTGCTCCGCCTACAGAGACACGGAGAATGATAGAAGCAAACTTCAGTGGCCATTCTTATAAAAAAAAAATGGAATACGAAAACTAAAGGGCACCACAGGTTTATAGCCCAAATAAACACATTTCTTATTGTAATAAATGTGTTGAATGAATTACCTCCTCACTTAGTCTGTCATCTCTTAGTGTGGGAGGTATCCCAGGGTGCTTTGCGCTGAGCAGTTCCATCAAATTGTGGGTAGCATGAAGTCGCTGTTTTAGCACAATAGCAAAAAAAGACAAGGAATCAGACATTTTTGCATAAACTCGCAATATATTAACTATCCATAATGGTTAGAAATAAATCTAATGTCCATCATGAAAGTAGTATCACAAACTAATGTCAATAGTATCACAAACTTAATAGACTCCTGTCAGATGATGTCTGTATTCAGAAATGAAACCCTTCATATGTTAATCACAGACGTGAAAGCGAAATGAATGGAATGAGGCCATATACCTGTAATGAATCTGTTTTCAGTCTGCCTTTGTGCTCTTCTGATGAACGAAGCACTTCTCTATACATCTCCGTTGCCTCTACAAACTCATCTGCGGGGTGGCAAAGGAGACAGTGATTATTAGTGACACTCAAAATGTCCGTCACACGTAGAGCTAATGAAACGTGCGATACAAAATACCCTAGTGCGCTCCGGCCACATTATACATGCCGCCTTACAGAGCCCCGCTGCAACAAAACGTCTCGAGACACAAAGATGAGATCATGGCTTGTGTTGTGTTTGAACTGATTCCCATGGGAAACTGGGAGCAAAAGCCCAGAAGTGGGGTTTTATACCTCTGATGATGTGTATTCCAGCCAGGCCATTGAGTGCGCACACCAATTGTCTGTGAGCTTCTTCACACTCCACTCGACATTTCTTCTGCAGGGACTTAAGGAGCTCCTCCATCGTCATGGTGCTGGGGAGGCACGGCACAGACAAACCCGCTCAACAAACCCTCCAGCGCAAATGACACAGAATGGGTCAACTTTAAATAAACACAACTACCACATTGTATAATTGACAAAAAGGTTGCTGTGGTCTATTACCCCTACTAATGCTGCAATACTCTATTTAGTCCAGCTAGATTGTTATTTAACCGCTGCAGCTGCCTTCAGATAAGGACCTTTCCTCTCGCCTACGAGTGCCTTGAAAATATAATACGTTGGCTACCTTTTCTGCAGAGGCAGGAACTCCCCCCTCACAGCCTGTGGATGGCAGCAGGCCTGACGCAGCCTCAGCAGCGGACCTAGGATGGTGTGGACGGTGCGGCGGTCGAGGCTGCCAAGTTTCAGGCTCCAGTCAGATATCTTCCTGAGTTTAGCCAGAGCATCCTGGGAGCAGACCTCGTGCTGACGGTGGTAGAAGTGTCCCTCGACCGGGGAGAAGTGCAGCCAGTGCACCTCCTCTGTCTGAGGCGGGATCTGGATCTGGAAAAGCAACAGAGAGCAGATCATTGAACATACTTGAACTACATTTTCTGGAATGTAACATTACGTCTTATTAAAACCTTTCTGATCAACAATTAGAGATTCTTTAAATAAGTAAAAAATGATGTCTAAAACTGAGACTCAAACAGGGTCACAGGAATGCACAACTTTTGTTGTCCTACCTGATCAATGACGTCTTTTTTAGCTGATCGCCACAACAATTGAGCAATTACATTGTACAGCGGCTCTGTGTTTCCACGGCGATAAGGGCGATAAAGCAGCTGGTCCCACCAGTGTTTTACCCAGTACGGGTCAACTCCCAAGAAAAGTACAAGGCCGTACACATCTTCAAAGAAAACATCAGGTTAGAGATTTTATTCATCTTCAGGTTTTGATGATTTTCAAACATTGACTCTTAAGAGACCAAACACACAGCCACTTATTCAAGGCCAGCTTTGATAATTGTATGAATATAATGATTTGTTTGGTTTTACCTTCTAAGCCTCTCTGGACCGGAGTGCCACTGACACACCAGCGGTTGACAGATGCGAGACGTAGAGCCATCTCTGCAGCCTGACGGTAAATTATAAGGAAGCATAAACAAATTTGTATTAAACACACAGTCTGACATCTCACGAACAACTACAACATACATAAGATTTTAGTTACACATTTATATCAATATGGTGTTTTGATATAGAAATAAGGTTATAAACACAAGCGCTGCCCATCCCACGAAACCCCAAATCCCCCTAACCCTTATTATCCTCTAGTGTAACTAAGCAGGTACTGATTTCTGGATTCTCACCTTGGCAGTGGGACATTCAACCATCTGAGCCTCGTCCAGACAGATGCGCCACCACTCCACAGCAACCAGAGGACTGGGTATGGCCATGTAGCGCTTCTGGTTGCGGAAGCGGCGTCCATCCTTGCTGTTGCTGTGGGGAATGTCCACGTAGTTGAGCTCCGACCGCAGCACGTCGTAGGTGGTGATGACCACATCCTGCTCAGCGAGCACATGTGGCTGGATGAATCCATGCTTCTTCACACCCTGATAAACCTGGGATAAAGAAATTACATAAATTACTACTTTAGGATTAACTGTTTTGTGTACTTTTGGAAGTGCAAGAGAATGCAAGTTGAAATGTGAGTGTGCTAAGAACATTTAAAGTAGATTTATAGTCTTAACAAATATATTTATGGGGCGACCTCTAGCTCACCCAGTAACAGCGTTTGCCCCATGTAGGCTAAGTCCTGCAGCGGCGCACGGTTTGAATCTGACCTGCTGCCCTTTATTGGGTGTCGTCCCCCATCTCTCTCCCCCTTTCATGTCTATCCACTTTCAAAATAAAGGGAAAAGCCCCAAAAAAAAAAAATAAAAAAAAAAAAGTTTATGCACAAATGCAACTGTCTTGGAATTTAATGATTACAACTCCCTAAAAATGTATTTTATGATTTCACGCGACTGATTTGCCTTAATCATATAAAACTATCACTTGCGATAAAGGGCTGCATGTAAGAAATGTTATCTTTTAAATGTGTGAACGTATTCTCAATTTGTAATCAGACTTGGCAAAAAAACAAGTTCAAATTTATTAGCCGTAGTTATGGTAACTAACTCTGCATTTCAACGTTATTTAAACTACACACCAATTACATGAACCGGTGTACCCACCACTCTAAGAAGTCCCTATAACTGTGTCAGGGTTAGCAATCTGACTCTTTTGGTGCCAGCATGCATGATGTGAAATTTTAAGACCGTGGTACTCAAATGTGGTCTCAGACCCTGAGAGGAAATGCAACATCCCAACAATTGGCACTAACGTGTGTCTAATTTGGATTCAAGGAATGTTAATAGGTGACATTTTTACATTGTAGATAAAAAAAAAAAAAAAAAAAACGTATCAAACCACTCATATCTATCTACTTCCTCACCAGCACTCGCAGTGAGGAGGACCTGATGTGCCGGTTGATCTCCTCCACCCACTGGTGGCAGATGGAGCTCGGGGAGATGATGAGGGTGGCACCGGTGGAGACGGGCTTCATGGCGACCAGGCAGTGAGGGCAGTAGAAAGGTGTTGTCTCAAGGCTTTCTTCTTTGTAGTTTACACAGTCTGCATGCTGCCACAGCTGGCAGTTCATACACTGGACACGAGCCTTGTAGTCAACGATGCCCAGTTCACCACAGATGCACTCAAAGCGGTAGTCCGGGGTGTTGAAAGGGACAACAGACGCTCTGGTGGGGGTTTCCGTCTCTTCTGATTCAAGCTGAAGAGCTTCTCCTCTTTCTTCAGGTAGATCATCCATTCTGGGAACGTCCTGTGTATCTGACTCACTTTTATCCTGAGCCATCTGTAAGGCTGTCCTGGAATGATCCAGCATGTCTTCAGCTTTCTTCTTCAGACTTTCATCCCATTCCTCCTTCGTTGCTGTCTCCTCTGGCTCTAGACAGTCCGATGCAGGGGAGTACTGATCTCTCAGATCATCTGTAAGAAGAGAGTTTTGCAGCGCTGCTTCTGCCTTCTCTTTTGCTCGTCTCTGAAACATTTTCCTGGGCGTGCTCTCTGTGTTTCTGGAGTTCTACGAGGAAAAGAAGAAATTAGACAAAAGTTCAATAATACAACCAAGTAATATTCGTAGCATAAAACATTTATATTTGAAGCTCTTTTTTTCTTACAGACTTGGATGCTCCTGTTGATGTCTTTCTTGTCTCTTTGTAGTTCTTTCCCAGTTTAAATGACCCCGCCAAGCCGCGGCCTTTGACCCGGTCGACCAGGCCTTCATCTATCAGCTTCACCAGCATCTTTTTGATGTGGTTGCGGTTTTTCAGGAGGTCATAACCGTAAGTGGCACGGATGTAGGTGAAGACAGCGTTGACGGAGGCTCCTTTGCCAGATCTCATCTCCTTGATTGCAGTGAGGAGCATGACACGCACAGCTGCACAGAAAGAACCAGATTTGTGTAAAATATCTAAATCAAAGTGGCAGTGGTATTAAAAGCTGTGACGTCTGCGAGGACGGTGAGTAACATACTTGGGTAAGATACTTTCATTTTAGGCTGAACTTCAGACTTGCAGCGGATAACCTTTTTCTCTAGGGGAGGAGGAGGTACGAAATAATTTACGGATTTTCCCTGTGAGACCAAAGAGAAACAATTAATCATGTTCACAAAGTAGCTGATGATGTCTATACAGACAGCAATGGCACCAATAGGGTGACGGTAAAAGAGGGAAAGAAAAAGGTGTCCGCAGTAAGTAAACAGTCAGTATTTGTAGCCATAGCTGCCTGCTGATCCTCACCACAGGCAGGGTGAGGGCCTCCTGCTCCAGGTCCTGTCGGGTGTGAAACAGGATGAGAGCCAGAACTTCCACTGTCTTTCCCAGCCCCATTTCATCAGCCAAGATCCCACCAGGCCACTCCACACCTGCCAGGGGAAATTCTCGTATTAAGCTGAAAAAAGAAAAGAAAAAGTATTACTAAAAATACTTTCATGTATTGCTAAAAACTGAAAAAAGGATCAGTCCAGCCAAATTCAAAAAGACATATTTTCCCAGTTACCTCTAGTGGTACCTATCCATGCATATATGTTTTTGTTTTATGTGCTGAGGTTTTGCGATACCAGCTTAAGACACCTCTGCTGCTGACCCAACACAATAGAGGCGAATGGAAGTGCACTTGCTGCTCAAAGAATTGAAAAAATACATTATAAAATGTATATGATTTGTTCAATCCTCAGCACATTAAACTGAAACAATTTGCCTGGGCAGATATTACTGGTTGGAAGATAGAAAATATGTTTTTTGTGATTTAAGTGAACTGACCTGTTAACATTCAAGTTCTTACCAGCCGGTAAAGGGGTTGTAGAACAACTTCTTGCCGCACAAAGTGATCACCTCCCGCCAGAGGAAATGCAGAATTTGTTCTGCAAAGAAATGGGAAATATTGTCAGTCTCAATTACATAACTGTCACAGTCCTAACGTAGGCCTTTTCCAGTACAGGAACTTAACTTTGCTTTTGTTGGCACTACTCGAGTTCCTGAATCTAAATTTCAGCAGTGCTCAGGAAGTGCTATGAAATCCAATTTCCAGGTTCCAAAAATGTTTGTTACAAGACAGTGAAGTGTGTGCATGATTAGTGATAAGTGCAACACCACTAGTACAGTCTCCTTCAGCATCATCCTAAATTTCAAAGTTTGACATCTCATGAGAACGCAGCAGTGTACAGTTGTGCCAGACAAGAAGTGATTACCTTTAGGTGTAGTGTTCCTGTATTTCTCTCTCTTCAGCATCCAGTTGACAGCCTGGCTCTGATAGGGTCTGAGAACAGGAATAAGAGCTTTGTGCTGAACGTCATATGTCACCTCCTGGCTCTCTCTCTGGTGCAGATGTCTGACGTAATCATAGAGCTCCTCCACATTTTGCCTTTCCAGGTCAGTGTCACATTCCTCCTCCTCATTCTCTACAACTTCTACAAGGAATATAAAGCAGAGAAATCAATTTTTTTTTCTGAGAACCTGGATCACAGGATGCATTAGACATTAGGACTAGACCCTTACCGGGGATAATGAAATCGTAGAAATACTCCATTAACTTCTGCATTAATTGATTTGCTTTCTTCATCCGAGCGTTTCCCTCGCTGAGGTACTCGGGCTTCCCGAGCCCAGTTTCCAGCAAGTAAATCCCCACCTGCCAGATGCAGACAAACAGCTGATGGAAGAAATATTGTGAACCACAGAACTATGACAGTTTGCCATCCCAACATAATGAGCAGGTAAGCAGATTTTCAATTCCACAAGAGACTATGACCATGGATTTGGCTGCTTGGGACAACATCAGAGAGGATAAACTAGGGAGTAAAAAACCATCTGTTATTATGTTTGGTGACCTAAACCTGGCGGTCATTTATTGCAACATCTTCAGGTCCAGAAGTTGACCTTCTTTGCATGTCATTCTCCATTTCTCTCTCTCCTCATTTCCTGTGAGTTCTA
This sequence comes from Sander vitreus, assembly GCF_031162955.1. NCBI lineage: Eukaryota > Metazoa > Chordata > Actinopteri > Perciformes > Percidae > Sander > Sander vitreus. The sequence continues at coordinate 7,571,357 of NC_135874.1, read as the reverse complement.
TACTGTCAATGCTCTTATAACAGGATAAAATGCCCCTAAAATACTTAAAGAATATAAACACTAAAGCATATCACAAGTTCAGCAACATGCAGCCTTTTTTAAGAGCAGATATACATTGCAAACAAGATATTTAATATTTTCCTTGTTCTCTTTAGATAGAGGTTGAAAGGAGAGACTACTTATTGACTACCAGCATTAAAGTTAGTTTATGGGTAAGCACTGAAGTTAAGAGTCGTGTTAATAAAACATGATTTTCAGGCAGCACTTGTTCTTCAAATGAAAAGTACACACATAGCATCTTGCAGTTCACCAGTGAAGTAACTCTTGAGAATATGTTGCATTCCATCCTCTCTGAAATACCTTCATACCTTGACAGAGCTCTCTTTGGCCTGGTGGCAGAGCTGCACCACCTTCCTCTTCTGCATCCAGTCGAGGTCCTCCAGCGGGATCCCACTGAGGCTGCACTCTGCTGTGCAGGCGTCCTCCTCAGCCCTCCACTGCAGTCCTGAGCTCTCATCACAGCCGCTGTAGCTGAGGCAAAGCTGCTCACCCATCCTGTGGAGCACCAAAGCTCTCAGTTCACAGTCAGATGGGATCCAAGCCGGACGGACGCTGAACTCCCCGATAAGCGCCTTCCAGCTGTGGCCCAGTTTCAAAGCCGGCACCACACTGAGGGCCAGGGAGGCTGAGGCAGAGCTGCAGTCTGACGACGTACCGGGAAGCTCCTCTGGGAAACAGACAGAGCTGCTGCAGGCAGCCTCCGGGACATCCTCGGCGGTTGAGAGAAAGGAGTTGCTGGGAGGAGGGTCCACGGGAAGAATGGAGCAGGTCGGTGTCTGCTCATCTACCTGGAGTTCCTCGTTCTTGCGGTCATCCAGCATGTTCCAGTTTAACTTCTTCTTGGCGTCTTCGTCCACCCTCACAGGAGGGGCCCTCTTTCTTCGGCTACTCATGGTTAAACTCTACACGGAAAGCAAATTAAGAGTTAACAACAAAAGTAATTCCACTGTAAATTGATTTATTACTACATCAGCAGCATACTTTATATCTGGTAGACAAAATGAGTTCCTTCAACACAAAACTGATGACGGCTTACAAACTTATAAAGTTAAAATATCCTTCCTAGGGCTCAGTGAAATTGACAGTATATGAACAGCAATTGCTAATAATCATCGGAATGATTTCAATATTTTATAAAAAAGAAGTAAGACACAATGCACTCAACTCACGAATGGATTAAAATTTGAAGACCTGGGTGCTGGATCTTTAATGTAGATCATAAAAAAGGAAAAATTAGGACAGCCCAGCAACACGCTCACGAGTTATCACGATCAATATACACAGGTTACCTATTATAGGTGACCGCATTGATTGTGAAATTGCCAGAATATAAACTGAAGGACATCTTGGCCAAAATGTTTGTATGGCAATTAAAAATCAAATTGGGAGTAGTAGTATTACAATATCTAACCTTTCCACTAACCTTTGGCTTAGTTTGTTGTCTGTTTTCAGCTGTTTCCTCCCTCCTTAACATGCAATTTAACATGTTTATTAGTAATAGTTTTAGTGGTAATAGTTTAATTATTTTTACTTCTCACAGTATTTCTTGTAATTCACAAGAAAGCATTATTTTGTGAAATAGATGCCTTTTTTAAATCATACTTAGCTTTTATCTTAGGACCCTTCGGAGGGCCAAGAACCCCATGTTGGGGACCATTAATAGAGCTACTGTTAGATTTTCCAAAACTAGACAGAAAAAGTAGTTACAATGTATCCACTGTGTTCATCAGTTAACACGGCTCACATTAAATCCGATCGCTAGCTAACAGGTGTATCGGTTCATTTACATTTGGCTAACAAAAAAATGATTAAACGTGCTCCTTCCTATCGGTGAAGTTTTTTGTCCACGAAAACAGGCAGCAGTCCCTGAGAAACATGAACACTGTTACACAATGAAAACACTTCCAGGCTGTGTGGCTGCGTATTTTATGGTTTGATTGCAAACAAGCAAAAGATAAAAGCAAGCAGATTTACTTTTAAAGCCTCCCACAGATGGACCTGGTTGCTATCGCTGCATCAGAAGTCGTTTCAGGTCCCTGCAGCTCCAGATAATCAGGCTGATGGTCACCAAAACACACTGCATGTACCGACTCTAATGTTGCTGTTCGCCATTTTTAAAAACAGGAAGTGAGGTCAGAGCAGGGGGATATGTTTTTTTGTGACAACGAAGTAAAGGCATTTGTTCAGTACTTTAAGCGACTTTGAGTTCGTGAAAAGCGCTATATAAATTCAATTTATTATTACTTTTATTTGTATACTTTTTTAGTAGTTATGATTAAATACAAGTGGCAAATTTCTGTTCTCCCATATTATAATTTCTATATGTTTCTGGGCACATTGTTTAGTTTTCAACCTACTTGCACCTTTGATTCAATAAAAATATTCTGCTATTTATTTTAAATATATAAAAATATTTTTAATTTTTAAATAAACTGTAAAAAATGTGTTTGTAAAAAACCTGAATACAGATGCTATATATTTATTAACTTGTTTTTTCTTCAACTATCTTAAAATGTGTAATTATTTTTGTATTTGATTTTTTTTTTTTTAATACGGTGTAAAGCTATTGAGTGAGCTTTGTCATAACATCTGTGACCTAACAACCGTATTGTTTTCTATTGTTAAAGTTTTATCTAAAAAAAGAAATCCTGGTGCAGGCGCAGTACTGGTTATCCGCCACACGGTGGCAGTAGAGTATGATCTTTTTACGGCTGCAGCGGCTGATTGCAAGTGCATCACATCTGTCACTGACGGGCACGACGCAGCAGGACGAATTAGGTGAAGTTTGACCGGTCTCTTTACACTTTTCATGAGGGGAAAAAAAACAACCTTCCGCTCCACATAGACTTACTATATTTATCTTGCGTTTCAGGTTATCTCTCCTCACATGGCTATCTTTTCCCCTTGTGCACTTGCACAAGAAATGCCATCAATCGATGCTACATTGTCTGAAACATCCCCCTGACGTGTAAGAATAATATGGGCTTCAAATCAGGGGCACTGCAGTGAGTGTGACCCGGTTTCAAGATGCAGTGAGGAAGAGGAGAAGAAGGGTACGGAGAGAGGGGGGGGCAGGGAGAGAGAGAGAGAGAGAGAGACACGGTGCCACAGTAAATTCTCGGCAGAAGAGTCCAGTCTGGCTTCCTTGCTTCAGAGAAGACACAGACCCGCTATGTCCCGAATTGGCTGGTGCAGGTAGGTAAGTAATGCCAGTTATTAGGTGCTTTGCAGACACAGTCTACTTAATATGACAGCGTTGTATTAGCCTGCTCTATTAATTAATCTTCATCCTTTAATTGGTATGCATGTGCATAGGTAGGTGACGATGTTGAAAATGTTGTCCTGTAAATGAAACCGGCTGTAGAGCAGCGACTGAAGAGCTTGAGTCAGCTGTGAGACGGTGAAAAAGATGATTCAAATAGAGCACGTCCCTGTGTCTTTAGGTGATGCCGTCAGGGGTAAAAGTTGAAGGAACAGTCGCAGGTTGATACAGATCGATTTGAATGAACAAAATGCGCCGAGAGATGCAAGCAGCTGTCCGTGGTGCTGAAACTCAGAATGTTCCCCTATTTCAGAGCTAACTTTTTTATCTCTCAGATCTAGCATTTAGTGTCCTTAAAGCTTGTCATATATGATCGCTGCTGAGATCAATTGTTTTAGGCTCCACCCATTGCAACAGGAGTCCAATAGCTGCCTTTTTGCATGTTTTTGATGCAACTTTTATGTCTGTTTCCACAAACTTCTGCATGATTTGTGATAAAAGAGGAGGGAGGTATTACAACAGTTAGAAAAGTCACATTAGTGGACAATTATTTTGATTATTATTTGATTTATCTCAATTTTCTGACTCTTCGATTGATCCTGTCGTTTGTCAGAGGGTAGTGAAGAATGAAAAAAGCTGAATGTGACCTACTCAAATGACTTGTTTTGTTCACCAACAGTCCAGCACACAAAGATATTCAGTTTACTATCATAGAAGACAAAAGCATAAAATCTAGATCAAATTTGAGAAGCTGCAACCGGAGAATGTTTGTTTAAAAAGACTCAAATGATTAATTGATTATGATTTTTTTTCCCCGATCAACTAGGCCTACTTAATAGACTAATTGTTGAAGTTACATGTGTAAAAACAGTTATTAATACTCCATGTCTCTTATACAGGGTCACAACGCTGAAGGAGAAGTAGCTGAGGTAATTTCTATTTGATCCAAAGGTGGATTGATGGACCTCCATTATGGCAAAGTGGAAGTGATTCTACATTCTTCACCTGTGGCACAATGTTGAATATGATTTACCTGACTGCTGTGAGCATCTTGTACTTGCCCGTTTTACTGTATGAGGCATTTGTGTTGTCTAATGGAAAGTACGAGAGGTCCGTGGTGCCGAGCTCTGCCTCTCGCCTGGTGGCGAGGATGGACGGGGATATTATAATCGGTGCCCTCTTCTCTGTTCACCACCAACCCTCCGCTGAGAAGGTGGCAGAGAGGAAATGTGGAGAAGTCCGTGAGCAGTACGGCATCCAAAGAGTGGAGGCCATGTTCCACGCCTTGGATCGGATTAACTCGGACCCAAACCTGTTGCCCAACATCACCCTGGGCTGTGAGATCAGGGACTCCTGCTGGCATTCCTCGGTGGCTCTGGAGCAGAGCATCGAGTTCATACGAGACTCTCTCATCTCCATCCGGGACGACAGGGACGGGTCCAGGTGGTGCATCGAGGGCGTGCCCTCCAGTCAGCCACCGACAACCAAGAAGCCCATAGCGGGGGTCATCGGGCCCGGCTCCAGCTCAGTCGCAATTCAAGTTCAAAACCTTCTGCAGCTGTTCAACATCCCGCAGATCGCCTATTCTGCAACCAGTATCGACCTCAGTGACAAGACATTATTTAAGTACTTCCTCAGAGTCGTGCCCTCAGACACACTTCAGGCCAGGGCTCTCCTGGACATCGTCAAACGATACAACTGGACTTATGTGTCTGCAGTGCACACAGAGGGTAAGACACATTTCTTTTAAAGGGGTACTCTGGTGATTTAGTATTGCACTTACATAAAGTTAGGAGACTCCCAAGAGACAAATCAAAAAGAGAATTGTCAACATTGAAGCGGCAAAAGCAGCGACATCCTAACTTTTACTACAGTACATCTCCCATGATGCAATTTAATGGCCTCTTTCATTAGACCCTCCCTGCTACTCCACACATGCAGTTTCTAACACAGGCTGCCTCCAGAACCACTGAAGACATTATACAAATGTTTTCACAGGCGGAGTAAGGCTCCTTATGACAAAAATCATAAGACATAAAATCAGTGGACTGCCCCTTTTAATGCATCCCCCCCATTGTAACATAGAGGCAAGACTTGTAACCATCTCTGCTGCACTGATTTAATCAATGTTGTGTTTTGCTGCAATATGCAATGTAACTGTTGTTTTATCTTGTGTATGACATTTTATAGACTTATGTTCTAACAGCAGGTGGCTGCAGACTGTTGGGATCTCTTTTGTGAGGCTCATCTGCATGATATTAGTATAAATAGAATATCAATTTCAGACGAGGCAAGAGAAAATTGTGTTTTTTTTGTGGAGTATGAAGGAGTTCCTTTTTTGCAACAAAGTCCAAGACCAATTGCACATTACCAAGACACAACATTCTTTTTTTCTTTTCTTCCTCAATTTTGCCAGGAGTCTTAGTTTGTTGCTCCCACAGGTGTCAGCTGCTCTTGCAACTTGAACTGAAGCAATTCATCCATTATTAGATCAACA